>NW_017306716.1:479627-502863 GCF_000935625.1 Nanorana parkeri | reverse complement strand
GATTTGAAAAATGTTCCGGAGGGCTTGGCAGCGAAAGGGTTAAGAACATTTTAGTATTAGCAGAGAATAATTGTAAAACTTTTGTCTGCAGTGTATGCTCCATATGTGCTACATATAGAGTATACACTGCAGACAATAGAGTTACAATTCTCCCCTGCTCATATGAATGGGTTAAATGATCCATAGTACATAACATGTAGTTGTACTAGGGATCATTTAACCCATTCATGTTAGCAGGGGAGAATTGTAACTCTATTGTGTGCAGTGTCTACTCTATACAGGTGAAACTCGAATAATTAGAATATCGTGCAAAAGTAATTGCAGTAAGTGCTGCAAAAGGGGCCCAAACCAAGTACTGAGTACATATGCATGCTTGTACTTTTCAGAGGCCCGATATTGTTCTATGTACAATCCTTGTTTTATTGATTGCATGTAATAATCTACTTTTTTGAGGTTGTGGATTTGGGTTTCTTGGGGTTTTCATGAGCTGTAACCCATAATCATCACAATTATGACAAATCACGGCTTGGGACAAGCAATGGATAAAACCTGCCCATTTTCCATTACATTGCACACAGTATCTTTGGACTGGACAAAGTTCGGCATTTGCACCAGATCCTCCTATCCGTGACAACTAGGGATGCACCGATACCGATAGTAGTATCGGTGCCGATACCGAGTATTTGGGTGAGTACTCGTACTCGCCCAAATGCTCCGATACCTAGCACGAGTACTTCCCTATCAAGAAGCCGGGCAGCGCATCATTACACGATGCCCGGTTTCCTGATTGGCCAGGGAACGGCTCCATGCTCTCTCGTCACTTGTGACCCGGCCAATCAGGAAGCCGGGTAGCGTGCAATGACGCGCTGCCCGGCTTCCCGATTGGTCAGGAAGCTAGCAAATCCGGAAGCCGGGCGCCGTGTAATGACGCAGCGCCCGGCATTCTGATTGGCCGGGAAGCCGGCGTCATGCTCCCTCATCATCTCATGAATCATAATATTAAGAAAGTGACCTTAAAGCATTAGTTTGTATTGCTTTAGAAAAAAATGTGACCTGTATCGGTAGTGTCGGTAATTGGTATCTGTGAGTACTTGATCTAAAGTATCGGTACTCGTACTCGGTCTTAAAAAAGTGGTATCGGTGCATCCCTAGTGATAACACAATAAGGCCAGCAAAGGACTATGCTAAGCATTGGAATTCATTACATTCAAGACCAACACTTAGAGGCACATGCACATGTGCACAACCCAGCAAAAGTGGTGCACTGCCAATAAATCTTGCTAAAACGACTACAAAAGCACTGAATACCCAATGCAAACATAAAGGAAAGTAAAAGGACACTTTAGGGCCTGCCAATTGACTTTTGTCCACTTCAAACATGAATTGTATTCCCATACAAGTATATGGAAATACAAAGCCTACTTAAAGCAGTTAAGTGACACCAAACTCAGGATTTAAATCCAAAAATGCATTTGAGTACCTTAACTATTAACGAAAATGTAGCATCTCTGAATTGGTGCTGACTTCTGGAGAGTGGCTACTTTTGTTCTCTATGCCCCCTTGTGTGTGCTGTAAAGTAGTTACTGCTCCAACCTTGCTCCCGTTAAGGGATACAGCCTTACATTTAGTTTGCTAATTTTTATTGAAATTATACTCTATGAGCTTGGAACGGTTGCTACTTTACAACATACCCAGGGACCATAGGGAGCAAAAGTAGTCACCCTCCAGAAGGAAGGATAGCATCAGCACAAAAGTAGAGATGATTTGAAGATTGGCAGCAGTGATACACAAATAAGGTGCAGTTTTGATAATTAGGTACTTGAATGCATTTTTAAGATATACAATAACTCCTGAGTTTAGTGTTACTTTAAAATGCAGGTCAGAAAGAGGTCAACTGCAGGTCAAATGTACCTGTCAATAAATTATGAATGATCTCAAATAGCATCTCAAACTAATGTCAAGCTGATGCTATCAACACAAGGCCAAAGCCCATCAGCACAAACCCTTATAGAGCTTCATCTGTTCTTATAAATGTACAGGGAAATCAAACAGAAGGAGACATGAGGCAGAGACTTATGCGTTTTAAATATTTTGAAATATATTGCTCTGGAAGTTTGAACCTTTAAAAGTAAAAGCCAATAATAATTCTATCAAATTTAAAATAAAGATCTACAGTGTTTGTTATGGAAATCACTGCAATAAGGATAGATCCCAGCTTTGTCTATATCATTTGGGAATATATATGGGCATCTGAACAAACACATTTTTTGTCTGCGGGTTTTTATTAGTGCTAAAAGCCTTTTCAAGTTTGTCATTATAACACCTATTGTACTCACTCATTTACATATTGTATTTGCATATCACACATATAAAACAAAGTGTAAAAGCTTCCACCTATGTTAAGTGTATGTTCTGCTCAGTTTGTCTAAGAGTATAGAATGTGTTTCAAGGTAAACATCAACATTGGTTTCCAAATTCCATTACAGTAAAATAGTAGTTTATTATAAATGTGATAAAGTCACATAATAGAAAGACAAGGTCTGAAAGAAATAAAGAAGCATTTGACTTGTAAACCTAATTTTACCAAATTGTGCATTTATTCTCCAGAGCTAAATCAGGGATGTGGTTTAGCAAATGAGACCTACAAGATATTGTTAAAATACTGTGTATTCAGTGTGTACCATATTCCTTTAATAGCCATGTGTAAAAATATACAGTTTAAAGTATAGCTAAACCCAAGAAGAAAATGTCATATGTTGCAGCTTACCATTCCTTGTATGTGTCGGCTGCATTGGATTTCTTTTTTCAATCTTTCACTTTAATTCTATCTGCTCACTCAGTGTACTGTGTCGTTGGAAGAGCAGGATGGTGCCCTTAGAATCATCATTATATTGGAAAGAGGAGTTTGTTATCGGTTTTCCCAGATATCCTATCCTAACAACCATTGTTTGGGATTTCAGTTCAGCTCACTTAAAGTTACAAGGACACTGGATTTCTATCAGGATCAGTGGGCATTTTTTTATTTGTAGAAAATGTACTTAACCTGAAAAAAAGAAAACGAATACAGCCACCTCTTCTAAGGCTGTAGAGAATGCAGCACTGGCAAGCTGAAATGTATGACATTTTTGTTCTTCTAGGTTCAAACATTTTTTTTCTAGGTTTTTGTTTTGTCCTTCTAGGTTCAAACATTTTTTTTTGCTCTTAAATGCTAAATGAGGAATGTGTTTTACCAAATACGATAAACAAGAGATTACTGAAATAATGCCTATGCAGTTTGTATTATATTCCTTCTATGATATTGTGAAAAATTTGCACATTAAATAGTTTTTTGGTCCTAAATGAAGGATGCATTTTAGATAATAAGTAGACATGTGCACTGCCAAAAAATTAGAAAACGAAACGAACGTTCGTGCGAACGCTAACGAATTTCGGAAATGGAAATTCGGATTCGTTTGCATTCGTTATGTCTGTAATTCGGAATTCGGATACATCCGAATGTCCGCATTTATGAAAATTCGTCCGAATTTCGATTCAGAACGAAACGAATCGCACATGTCTAATAATAAGGCCTATGAGAGATTATAAAATAATGCCTGTGTAGTGTGTACCACATTTCTTCTATTTTTAATGTGAAAAATATAAACTTTAAATTGTTTCTTTGCTCTCTAAAGCTAAATGAAGGGTGTGTTTAGCAAATGAGGTCTATAAGAGTTTATTCCTTCTTTTATATCTCAGTTTCTGTTAGTGGACAATTAACATCTGCCTTTGAGTTTTGATTGGCTTAAAGTGTATTTCCACTTTTGCAGTCAAAACCCTTCTATATGTTTGTTATGTATTTCCATTTGGACAGCATAGCGAAAAATAATTTATCCAGTTTTTTTCTAAGCACCCAGGGGCAGTGCTAGGATTCTAGGCAAGGTGGGCAAGCTGCATTTTTGCGCCCCATCCCCCCCCCCCCCCTTGCCCTCACTCTGCAGCGCCGTAAGGCAGCCGCCTGACTTGCCTTGCGGTAGCGCCGGGCCTGTAAGCACCTTCACAGTGATCTGTCCTTATTGAACTGAAATTTGAGGATTGTGTTTCTCTCATTAACATATCATGGAAACGCCCCTCACCCCTTCAGCCCCTCTTAACATTACAAAAGAAAAAGAAGCCATGTAGAAATGTTAACCATTAAGAAGCCAAGAAACCCTAACCCAAGTAAAAACAATATAAGCTACAAGAAGCATTTTTTTTTTTAGCTTATGCTATGTGAATGGGAGCATAATAACACATTTTAAAAATATGTATCATCCCAATATGGCTGTAAAAGTGGAAATACACTTTAATGTACCTGTGTTGATATCAGGGCTGAGGTATTTTCGTAACACTCATAAGAACTGAAGAAGTACTGTAGATCGGAAAAGCTACAAAACATCTTCAGCCTTCCAGAACAAATCCAGTTGAATGTGACAAACTACTACTAACTATACCATGACTTGGATACACGAGAACCTTCACAGACATATTACCTTTCCTTTTAATCAGAGACTTATGAAATTATGACACACGATGCTCACAAGTACGTAGCTTTTGTATTGGCTTATAGTTTTTTACCTTCGGTTTTCTCATTTAAAGTGAAACTCTAGTTTAAAATAATGCAAGTTTGCTGTATTTTACAATTGTTTTTGCAGATTTCTACCTGCTACCTTTCTGTAAACAGTACTAACACACTTTTCTAAGTGCTGCCGAAACTGTTTATAGAGAGAGCCAAATGAAAGGATCTGCAGGGAGAATGAGGTCATCTTCAATTAAAAAAAAACAACTACTTATATCATGGTTTGTGCTCCCTGTTGTCTAAAAGTGTGCTCTCTTAGGGGTCATTCACACTTACAATACAACATTGCTGATCTTGCATTGATGATGTCAGAGTGCCTTAAAGTGCATTTCCACTTCCACAACCAAATTGGAATAACACCTAATTTACATTTGCTTCATGTTCTCATTCACATAGCAATATGCTTCCTGCAGTTTAAACTGTTTTTACTTGGATTAGGGTTTGTAAGGGTTACAATTTCTTCTTGGTTCTACCTCTTTGAAATGTTACCACGACAACAGGAACTTCCGTCCCGCATCTGGGACACCTCAGCCACCATCCTCGTGCAGACCGGCACTTGCGGCGCCTGCACCTGCCTCGCTACCAGCGAGCGAAAACTTCCGCACACATCCCGCTGACTTCACCACTCCACAGAGGGAACCCAATCAGCTTCCCCCATCCACCAACGGACCGGACAAACTCGGCACCAGTGGACAAGACCGTCACCTCTCCAGTCTCACGACGCTGCTCACCAACACACCGACAGGGTAAGCAAGCAGCAAGACTCTCCAATCAATAATGAAGAATCCACAAGACGACCTCCAATCAACTCTCCCCCACAGAGATCCCGACGTCGATGACAGCACATCCATGAAAACCTCATGGTGAGTTTCTACACTTTTTACACATGGTACATTCACCCATGTTACAACTGTTATCTTTCTCTCCCTTACGCCTTTTGTCATCCAATGGAGGATTTTGTCACTCACATCCTTCATTCTCTTAGCCCTCTAAGCCTCAACACCCCTTAAACTCTGTTTTCCACTGGTAGAAGCGCTTTAGACCCTGTTTTGTTTTTGCACTGTTTTTCATCAGTTGGCCCCCCACGGTCCACACTTAAACTAAAGCAGCACACCCTCTTTCCATTTTTTCCTTCCCCTCACCCCCCAACAAAAACTTCCAAAAGAAAAAACAAACCCCTCCCCCCTCTCTTTTTTGTAAACTCTCCTCTCCATCACCACCGGGAGAGTGCTGTCACATGTAGGACTCAAGTCGCAAAACTTTCTAAGAAAAACCTGGAATCAGCCAGCTTGCCTGATTTAACAAAAAATCTGAAAGGTAAGATTTTTTTTAAAGTTATTTGTCAGTATACTGTATGAACAGGATAACATAACGAACATATAGAGGGGTTTTCTCAAATTTGACTGTAAAAGTGGAAATACACTTTAAGACAGTCTAAGCAGCAAAGAGAAGGAAGGACCAGTCATGCAGCTAGGAGGAAACCTATGAGGTTGTGGCATAAGCTAGTATAGCTTCTTTGTATGTACCCCTTAGACAAAGCAAGCATTTAACTGTTGCAATGTGAGAGGAGTGCCCCTGCAAGGGTATTTGTTTTTCTTTTACTTGGAGTTTAGCTTTAAAATCCGCTCACACTTATAACCCTACCTGTTTCCCACTCTTACTTTTCCAGAAGAAATGACACTAGAAAAGTCTGTAGCTGTGTTCTCTGCTACAGCCATCTATTAGAATGCTAAGAGGTTTACAAAACTGTTGTTGATATAGTCCTTTCATGCCATCTGTCAGTATCTGTCAAGTGCCACATTATGATTTTAATTCTTTCAGAAAGGCATACTAATGAACAGTTATATTCTTCGAGATTGATAATACATTGGATTTTGTATGTATACGTTATCCTCCCATTTTTACATTAGTTTTGCTATCTTCATTAAACTTATGATGTATTCACATCTATATCATGTGCAGCAGGGCAACTAAATGAAAGTAGTGGTGTGTATATTTGGTTTCATTTAATAAAATGGAAATAGAACAAAATAAGTGTTTGTAATAATAAAAATGAATTAGCATTTTTAGTTTGATGTTTTCCAAGAGACATCCAAGAGCTGGGCTTTCATCACAAAATTACAGCGCTGGAGTGTCAAATGTAAATTATGTTTTGTAATATATGGGAAGGAAATAGCTCACTGGTTTTGAAAATCTTGACATGGCCAATGCTTTATGGAGTTAATATGTTCAGTTAAAGTCCTAGTGAAATGTCATAGTACAAACGCAATAGTAATTTTTGGTGTCACCAGTTTCATAGTTTGTTGTCAAACAAGAAACTGTTAAACATTTCAGTGCAGTTCAGCAGCACTAATGAAATGAAGCCTCTGCTGTTTCTCCAATTCTTGGCAGTAGGGAGTAACCAGTGATGTACTTCAGGCCCCTGATGGTTAATATGCCATAGACATGTAATCCCGGAAAATAATTCGTTTATTTTTTTGATCCATTCGGATTTTTATTTCTTTAATTTTTCAGATTTCGGATCCGAAAATTTATTTGGTTAATTATTTAGATTTCGGATCCGTCTGAATTTTTGTTTCGGAATGAATTCACATGTTCGTGCCTGTAATTCAACCCCCAACAGCCAAAACCCAATTGATTGGCCAGAGAACAGTCACATGTCCTAATTAGTTTCATTTTGAACAAAATTCGGATGGATATAAATTTTCGTTAAACAAGCTTTCGGATTTGTTCACATTAGGACACGTTAGAATTTGGAAATTCGGATGCATCTGAATGTCCAAATGTAACAAAATTCCTATAAATATCTATTCAGAATTAAACAAAATGTATACGTCTAATATGCCATGAAGACCATGCATGTGCATGTTTAGTGAAGTGCAGCTTTTGGAAATAGGGTAATATTGCAATTTAGTGCCACAAAATATTATCTTTTTTTCTCAAGCTCTGAAATGGTGAATTTGCACTGGCTAATTAAAAACAATAATACATTTTTTCTATTTCGTAATATTACAGCAACAGGAAGTTGTCATAAGGAGGTTGATATCAACATTCTGTTTCCTCCCAGTTACTTGTGACTTCCACTCTTGTCTCTGTTTCTGCTGGCACCTATCTTACCTTTACCTTGTGACAACATGTCTGAAATGGTAGATATATTGTCACTGTTGCTGACGCAGCTGCAATACAGGCACAGGATAACATTTGCCAAACTCTGGGCATCAAGATATCTAAGGGCTTTCAAACCAGGAGACTCTTGGAAACAATCGGTTGATGGTAGGATGGCAGCAGACAAGGAATCTCCTCTAAATGTATCTTTATTACATACTGTAAAGTCCACAACACCAGCTTACATGGGCCTTATTCATGCTATGATTAAGGCCCAGTAGGGCTGAAACATGTAAGTACATGTACGTGTTTACAGTACATGTTTCAACCCTACTGGGCCTTAAATTATAGCATGACTAAGGCCCATGTAAGCACTTACAGTACATGTTTCTGCCCTACTGGGCCTTAATCATAGCATAACTAAAGCCCATGTAAGTGTTACAGTACATGGTTCAGCCCTACTAGGCCTTATTCATAGCATGACTAAGTCCCATGTAAGAGCTTACAGTAAATGTTTGAGCCCTACTGGTCCTTAATCATAGCATGACTAAGGCAAAGTAGGGCTGAAACATATAAGCAGGTGTTGCTTTTATGGACTATACAGTATGTAATAAATACATTTAGAGGGCTGAAACATATAAGCAGGTGTTGCTTTTATGGACTTTTCAGTATGTAATAAAGATACATTTAGAGGAGATTCCTTGTGTGCTGCCACCCTGTTGGAAACTGATGTGCATCCTTGGAAGGTACATTGTGGCTTTGCACTATGGTGGTTAAGTGCGGGGTGCAATGAGAGGTAAGAGCGGTGTACTCCAGGACTAACTCTTGGAAACATTTGTGTGATGAAGTCATAGATGTCATGATCTTGTTCAGCAAAGAGAGTGTATAGGGTCTCTACAAACATTTTGTATATGGCTCAGAAGGAAGCGACGCTATCCCTGAAATTTGTGAATTAACTTGCAATTTACTGGCTAAAAGTAAGACTTTTAGCCAGTAATTGTCCAGGTAGTTGGGATTAATAGACTTAGTCAAAGCCACATTTGTGACAGGTCGGCAGGTTCCTTCTTCACTACTCTATGGATTCTTCCTTCAAATCAGAGCACAGGGAAAAGAAGAAACAATCAGCTTCTACCAAACAGATGGGATGCTACACAATTGGGAATTAAAGATCTCACCCATATCTGGAAAGCACTTCTGCACAATCAGGAACAGCAAGTCTAAACAGGAAACTATATTCTTCCTTCAACCCGGTTGTATATGACTATTGCCAGCCTGTCATGCATTTAAGATGCAGCCAGATCCTTTTCTTTTTTTCTTCTTTATCTTTTTCTTTTTTTTTCTTAGGTTATGTGGAAAACCAAAGCTGAGGTTTAACATAGCGCTGCACGTCAAAGGACCTGTGCTGCTACTGCATTTAGAATATGGAGGTTCACATTCTGGTGCTTTGGAGTAAAGGATGCACTGAAGTAATGTCTACCAGTAATGATAATTACCCATAAAACAAATAAACCACAAGTGGTACAATTGTTTTCAGAAAATTTTGCAAAAATGACAAACCAGCTGTAAAAGTGTTTACATTATTTATTTTTTGCAGCGTTTGCTAGTTCTTTATTTCTTTCTACATTCTTTGTGCCTCTACTAAGGAGGCTCCATTTTAAGTTAAGTCTTCTTTACCGATATGTAGCACTCACCCTCGAAGGAGCCGCCAGAATAACCCGGGTCGTCACTAACCTGTCTAGGGATTTTGATAACCAGCTGCCCCATTAGCATTAACTGCCGTCTTTTAGTGATAAACAGAGTTGAAATCCAGGCCATAAGTAAGATACTGAAGAACTTTATTACCACATTCACTCTGGGAGAGAGGGTATAGGGATCCTAGACATCCAGGGTGAGGCAGACACAGACTCCAGATTCTATAGTCCCTTTTAGTAATTCTTTGTAGATTTCTTAGGATTACCAGCGGGATATTTGAGCAACAGATGAGCAGGGATTGGCACAGTATCTTGAGTAGGAGAAATGCTAGACTTGCTCTTAAAGGTCCTGTCTGGTCCAGGCACCTCCAGTAATCAGCAGTTTCCCTGGATCTCCTCCTCAATCAATAGCAGAGGCCTCCTCTAGACTTGAGGCCATCAGAGCATTTTCCACACTCAGGTGTTCCCACACCCAGGCCTAGCCTGGGTGCAGGCTGGAAAGCAACCCAACCTGGACTAATCCATGGCTGGAGCCGGACTGAGCACATGGCAATTCCCTGGAGTATATTTGCCACACCCCAGCATGCAACACTGGCTGTGAGAATCCCAGTGATTGGCTGTCAAACTGCACACACACTTACAGTGCCCCTCATTGGCTTTCACACACTGCAGCAGAGTCACACTCCACTCAGACAGGTACAATCAATGCTAGAACACCTGGAATTAACCAGATAAATGCCAACTATAATTCAGGCAGACTGACCACAGCTCTGGCAATTACTACATTTCTAGAAGCCACCTCATAAAAGGGCTACAGATATATATAAGTTGTGATCGCAGATCTCTTCTTCTGAAAAAATGAGATGCCTAGTTTGACAAGATGTGGTCCTCCTGGAAACTCATGGACTCCTGTCTCGTTATCCTTTCAATTTGTGTCTTTCTCTGGCGGAGCTGGGCCATGGGGCTCCGGGTAAACGGTGTGATCCTTCCCTATCTATTTTCTTTTTCTCTCTTTCTTTTTTCTGTATCTTCCCTTTACCCTTCTCTTTTTCCCTGTCTTCCTCTTTCTACTCATTGGTCAGAAGTATATTTGATAATTTTTTGAATTAACACTAGCTACATCTAGATTTTAAATATCCATTGATTTATATGTTCAGGCTACATGTAAACTGTCACGGTTATATTGTGAGCTCACCGAAAAGAAAATATATATAAATACTTTGCTACATCAGGGCAAAGAGCGAACCAATTTAAGTTTTAAAGGGAGCAATAATTTGGGGTCTATTTATAACTAATTTGCAGAGCCATCTGCCCTGCAAATCTTTCTGAATGTCCATTCTGTGTGAATAGACATAGAAACAAACTTTCTTAGATATATTTTCTTTTCAGGTCAAATTTATGTAATGTAATATGGCAATTTGACCACTAGATGAAGTTAAGAAGCATTGTCGAAAAGTATTACTTATTAAGTATGCGCCTCAGTTCCATCTAATGGCCACAATGCAGTATTACATTATATGCATTCTACCTGAGCAGAAAATATAACGAACGTTCAGAAAGATTTGTAGGGCTCTGTGAAATGGTTATAAATAGACCCCTTAATGTATCTGATGCCTTGGAAACAATTTTTATCTGACTCTGAGATCATACTAATTTAATGTCTAATTTCATAATTTCATTCTCCTAGAAAATAAGAGACTTTGAACCCAAAAAAAGTAATGTTTGGTCATTTAAATTAATTAGGTTGTTATGCTGAAATTATTAAAGCTTTATTGACATATCACATAAACTGTCTCCATTTTAAGTTGTTGTTTTTTACAAGGTGGCTATTTTAGTTTTTATTTCAGTGATGTAGAAAATACTCAAGCCGAAGCAGCAAAACAGTAGGCAAATACCTAATAGTTTTTAGAAGAAGAATTTAGAAAATAGAGCCTAGATATTCCAAAACAGGTGCATATTAAGCAATACACCATCTATAAGCATGTGACCAGCTTTTTCCCATTTCACCAGTATCCCAAGTGGATTAATCATTTCAAGGGGCACTGTTTGCAATGGAGGTACAATAGTGTCATGTAAAAAATAAATAAATGTATTAATGTAATTAAAATTTGTCTCTTTGTGAAATGTAAATATGTTTTCTTATAAACACTTCTTCCACCATTTAATTTAAGCATATGTGGTAATGAAGGACTGCTCAGGGCAATGCGGAAGTATTAACGAATCTCACCCCACCCATTTTACAATGCAAATTAAAAGATAGTGTCAAGTTAGACAGTGAATGATTACAGTTAGTCTGTCATCATTAAAACTTTTCATGGGTGTTGATTTCATCCACCCTATATTTTTCTGGTGCTCTGTCATTAACAGAAACAAATTAATCTATCAAATCCGTGTCCATTTGTGTCAGGTAGCTAGACCAGCAAATTACTGGATGGTAAATACACTTCATAGGAAACAGTAAATACGCTGTGTGTTAAAAATAATGTACAACAGAAAAAGTGGGTGGCTTCAAATAGTTAACATAGTTTATGGCATGAGCAAGCTTTATAAATACCATCCATTGTGTTGTAATCATGGGAGCCTAAAGTATAACTGCACTTTCACTAAACATTCTACAATTGCCCTTGTCCTTGCAGTTTATGACAGGTAGCATTTAATGAAGGTAAATGCTGTTTTAAGCAGCATGACTTGGCTCTATAATTGTATCCATCTTAACTGTAACTGTGATGTTCATGGCCATCAGTAGAGGGAGCTGTTTCGGTAGAGCTCCTCTGCATTCAGCTGAATGAGCATTTTAGAGCAAAGCAGTAGGTGCTCAGAGCCAAGAAGGCTGCAGACAGCTACTATTACTGGATACAAAACCTCTCTAGCGCATCAGTTTGATATTGTTTTGAGATTTCTGGGAAAAGGACACAGGTGTAATTTGTAAGGAAATTAAGTTATAATTTCATAATTTGTTACAATTTTGCACAGATTCATATCAGGCACAGTACGAACATTATATACTAACAGATGACAGATTTTCCTGTTAATAGTAGAGAACCTAATGTTGGCCAATCCAACTGACAACACGTTTGCTTTGGTGGGAATGTCCGTCTTTTGGAACCAAATCCCTCCAACCTGTTTCAGTTTCCCTTTATAGTCTTTATAGAAAAACAATAGGACAATTTAAAAAACAAAAATATTATACTGCACTATGGGCCATTTCACACAAGTGGGTGTCCATCATGGTGCATATAATGACAATGAACCAGTGTGCATTGTGCACCCACACTGTGGTGTGATTTTTTAAAAACTTTATATAAAGTTTAAAAAAAACCCCTTTGTTTAAATCTATGCACAAGAGCGAGTTGCAACGTGCTGACATATGTTGTAACACATTTTTGTGCATTGTGTTGCATAAAAATGCAGACATGTTGCATTTTTATGCAACTGACTTTTATAGTGTTAACAGGGCACATGAGCACAATTGTTCTCTGTGTCCTTTCATTAAGCTGTGTTGATCACCACTGATCAACACAGCTCAGTGCACCTAGTGTGAATGAGCCCTCAACATTTAAACCCAATGTCTTTCTTTTACTTGTTAGAAGCTTTCTAAGATCCCTTAAGAGCTCCCAATACATACAGCGGGGAGCTTCATTTTCGGCTTCCTGCTGCATCGGAACGGTGTCTATGATCAATACCAGTACTGGTGTTATGCCTCTGCTCCCCTCACTACACTGTGCTATTCACAGAGCATGACACAAAAAGAATTACTGATGATTAAGGGAGAGGAAGTACAACAACTGTACTGATGTCAATCATAGACACTTTTCCGATGCAGTGGACAGCCGCACTACTACCCGGGAGCTCTCATCGGAACTTAGAAAAGTGGTAAACTAAAGACATTGTTTATGTGTTAAATGTGGTGTGTGTCAAGGAAAAAAAATGCTGTTTCTGGAGTTGGGCTTTATTCCAACCTCTAAATGATCTAATTTGTTGTTTTTAATTTTTACAATTTTATTTTAAAGCCTGTATAAAGCAAACGTAATGCAAACAAAATGGACTTGCGGGTTTAACCTATCATTTTTGCATACTAATTCTTCATGGTTTACGTAATGCGGAGGTGGTGGCGGGGTGTATCCTTGACCTACATATTTTGCAATTAAAGGCGTCCCTCCTTCTTATCACAGAAAGTTGGGAGGTATGCCTTTGCTGCACACTAGGCATTCAAGTGTTTTGAGATAAACAAATCAGTTTTTACTTGTCATAACTAGCAGCATATCCGACCAGTTCACTCTGATCTAGGGATTATCAGCAAGTGTCACTTCGCCTTGCTGGCAAACACAGTTCACTCTGTGAGTTGACAGAGTGGTCCAATGAATCGTTTAATTTAGTTCTATGCTGCAAACAGGAAAGATGTGCTTCAAGGGGGATCCTCCTTCAAACACAGCAGGATGTGATATATAGCAAGAATCCCTGTCCCCTGTGATTCATCTAATAGAAAAGTAGCATATTTCCTAATAAAGTAGGCATATACTTTAGTATGCTTTTTGTGTAGTTTACACAATAGATATCCATTTATCTATTGGTTATTGCCCTCAGCGACTGACCGCTAGTAATTTGAGCAGCACAGCTGATCTACTAATTACTGTGCAGCTCTAGCCTAATATGTTTAAAGAAACCCTTTAACAACCAAGTAAAGTCCTCCTCCTTGTCTAGGTTACGTACTTTACTGTCTTCAAAGGAGTGGGGGGGGGGGGGGGGACATCTTTTGTCTGCCACATACAATGCTGCTTTAACACCTTACAGCTCCAAATATGCAAGTGCATTCAACACCTTACCTCCAGGAGGTCTCTGACTCCATGCTGGTTATGTTTATCAGATTGTGTTGATTTTAGCAACATTCGCCATAGAATTCCCAGATAATTTTTGTACAAGTCATTCTGAATTGTGAAAGTGTCAGGGGATCCCAGCGCAGGTGACCCCACACCTGCACAGGTACCCTTACAGGCAGACCAAACACATGTGACCACACGGACCAGGTAAGTATGGTATATATAAATATTTTAATAAACCTAGCAAGCTAACTAAAACAATCCACAACAGGCATAAACCAAAAATGTAACAACACAGGAAACCGGGTAACACAGGAAACAGGGTACTAAAATAGCATGCAAATATCAGGGTCTCAGGGTTCAGGCCAGAGGACTCAGACAACAGGGGAAAGCAACGAAATCCTGAGCCAAGGTCCAGACTGCAGGGAGGGTTTAAATACTCTCCCAGGAGTATTACCTAATGGGCTGATTCCTGACAGCTGGGAGACACCCACAGGTGAGCACTGGAGCTGCAGGTACCAGCACCACCCAGTGGTGGTCTGGCACCTAGCAGCCCCTGGCTGCCTGGAGAATCCTGCAGGTGAGCCCAGGAACTGCAGGGCTCAGCTCCAGCGCCACCTGGAGGCGCTCTGGATCCTAACAGAAAGCTAGTCGGTTGACCAGCGAAACGTCTTCAAGAAATATACAGCAAGTCCAGTTGCCTTGAATAATTTTTTATTGATATACTATGACCTGGAAGAATGAGAATCTTCACAGACAATCTTAGGGAAGAGTTGTGTTGAAATTAATGTCCTGGTGACAGGGTCTCTTTATGGATGGATTCTGACTCTCTATCTTATATAGTTTTGCCTGTGAATCTTTTTATGGAAGAAACATGCAAGACTGCTTTATCTTTCCCTAAAGAACAAACAAAATGTAAAAAAAATTACAAGCCCAACATACCAGTGCCACTGTGTTAGATTTCACAGAATAGGAAGTTCTAAAGTGTAGAACAAGGAAAAGAGTGACCTCGATTGCATACTAATGTGTATAATTGTCTCTTAATTATCCACCAAGGATTGAATTCCACTATCATTTTCACTGTTGCATTATCAGCCAGCAGGTTCATAATACAATATTAAAATAGTTTGTGACGCAGATAGAGTGAGAACAGTGACAGATGGATTTTGTTTGTGGAATATAAGCTTTTAGGTAGAATACATTTCAAAGCATTCTTTAGTGCACATTCCTCATAACACGCTCAAGCTACTGCAATACGCTGGCTGTATGCATTGAGGGATGTTTAAATGTTAACTGATACATCTGATACATTTTGCTACATATAGCTGAAAATAGGACTATAATGGTTGCTCACTGCTATTCAGCAATAACACGTGCACATTTCATCTCCCATATATATATGTATATATATATATATACACACACACACACACACACACACACACACACACACACACACACACACACACAGTATTTATATGTATTGTGACACATTTATATGCATATAGTGGTGCATGGTAGCCTAGGGCACCCAGATGTAAAATTACCTATATGAAGGAGATGATTCAGTAGCAGCTATACTGGGCAATAATTGTCTAACGGTACTTCCACATACAGTACTTTTGCCTGAGTGGAGAAATCTCCTGGGCTCCGAGTCAAGTGACTCTGCTCCCTTCAGATAAGGCCAGGCCCCTAGGGTGTTGAAAATACAGCAATTTTAATGGATGGACAGCGAAATAAGGGCTATGAAGAAGAATAAATCAGCAGATAACTGAACTTTTTTGTCATAGACTAGTGCTAGTAAATAGAGATCGTTTTAATACAATATAAAAGAAGTCTCACAAAGTACAATAAACATTGAGTGCACTAGCATGGGTTCAGGTTCTAGGGAAGGGTTTAAACCCTTTTATTGCTGTCTCTGTCCCTGTTGTTGAGATTCATCCTCTCTGCTGGTTTTGGCACCACTGTCACTGAAAATAAATTGTATGATTTTGAGAGGACTGGAGGTGAGCATACATTTTCTAATGGCTACATCTGTTTCAGTGACAATTATCTAAGAGGGGTTTTTACCCTCACTTTATGCAAATGCCGAGGACTCTTTCTCTGAAATGTTGGTCTGCAGCACAATGATGCAAAAAAACGCTTACTGTGTATGCCTTTTGAGGAAGACTGTCTTTTTTGTGCCTCCCTAGACAACTTTATCATTGTCACAGGTGGAAAGGGTACC
This sequence comes from Nanorana parkeri, assembly GCF_000935625.1. Lineage (NCBI taxonomy): Eukaryota > Metazoa > Chordata > Amphibia > Anura > Dicroglossidae > Nanorana > Nanorana parkeri. The sequence goes on along the minus strand of NW_017306716.1, from coordinate 486,429 downwards.
ATTTTGCCCCAGGAAAACCTAAGCCCAACACTGGGAAACCTCCAACTTCTGCAGCTAAAAATTGTTCCTTTTGTTACACCCAGACCTCTAAGTCCTAGTCCAGGAGCCTCCTCTTCTGAAAGAAGGGAGGATGTCTGTTGGCATTTGGGACCACCTGGACCGACAGCATCTTGGATGCATTGGTGAAGGACGTATGTATTCTACATGGATTCTGCCAGGTCAATCATAGCTTTTTTTCTATCTGTGAGACTTTCTAGAATCCGTGGACATCAAGAAAGCTTACTTGCATGTCCCAATTTTTCTAGATCATCAATGCTACCTGCATTTTACTGTGGAAAAACAGCACTACCAGTTTATTGCTCCTCACTAAGGTGCTAGCCACTGTGTTTGCTTTCGTGCAATTTCATGCAATTCCTATTCTGATATAATTGGAAGAAGTCTTACTGAGGGAACAATTGGCTCAGACCCTATCAGCCAAAGGTCAATGGACTGTTCAGATTCTTCAAAAGTTTGGTTGGATCATAAATATTTAAAAGTCAGCACAGGACCAACTCATCGCTTGGGGGATCAAAGTCTGCTACTAGATACTAGTCATGCCACAATTTTTCTCCCATGAGACAAACTCCTGAATCTCTGCTTCTATGTTCGGACTCTGCAGTCCATGCGCTGTCCAAATTCTGGGTTTGATGGTAGCCTCTTTATAGGCAGTCCCATATAGACAATTGCACTCCAGGCTGTTGAAACTCAACATTTTGGCTGTGTGGGATAAGAATCCACATTCTCTGGACAAGTATATGCATGTGAAACCCAAGACTGGGTTATCCCTTGCCTGGTGGCTCACGAATCCAGCCCTGGATTCAGAAATCCTTCCTTCCATTGGTCTGGTAGATCCTCACGAAGGATGGCAGCTTTATAGTGTGAGGAGAAGTCCTGGATGCCAGGTGAGATACACCATCCATAAGAGGGGGACAAGAAGTCTTGTGGTTAAAAACAAGCTGACTTGATGCTGACTTTGGCAGAACTTTATATTTTAGTAGTATCCATTGTACACATCCAGTTTTCCACGGAAAACTGACAGGCAGACTTCCTCAGTCGTCAATATCTGGGCTCTGGGAACTGGTCTCTTAAGCTAGAGGTGTTGCATGACCTCTGTTACAGATAGGGAATGCCGGAATGGGACCTCCTGGCTTCCAGATTAAACAACAATTGTAGCAATAAAGATAAAATCCGGCAGTACTTCATTCCACGCTGAATCAGTTTATTGAAAGTTTGTCAATGACAGAGATCTGTCTGAAGTCCACTCCCTCTGACATGTTTCATCCAATCCTGGGCTTAGTCATAGAGGTGAGCCCAGGATTGAGTGAAACATGTCAGAGTGGATGGACCTTGGACAGGAATCAGTGTCACTGACGAACCTTCAATAAAATGATTAAGCGTGGAACAGAGTGTGGCTGGATTTTTCATTTATTGTATGCCTGTTAGGTTGGAGTGAGGATGCACTCCTGCCGGCAAACACTCAGCTGCCTTTCCCCTGGTAAAGCTGTGGAGGAGCAGTGCTTTATTTTGTATGCTTTGTTGTAATAATCATAGCAAGTTTGTCTCCAGTTCTAGGGATCCTCTAGTCATGGCACTAGATGCTCAGGTGATTCCATGGGATCATTTTAACCTTATCTATGCCTTTTTTTAATCTTTCCTCTCTTCTTCCTCTTCATCTGCTCCAGAGGGTCAAGCTGGTTGGCATTCTGGTGATTATTACTGCACCAAATTGACCCAGATGGATGTGATACTCAGACTTCATCAGACTTGTGGCAGACTTTCCATGGGTTCTTCTAGATCTCCAGTATCTTCTGTCCCAGGGACCATTTTACCACCGTGCTTAGGGTCACTAGCTTGGAAGGCATGACTGTTATAGCACAGGTCCTAAAGGATAGGGACTTATCCTATTTTGTTAGCCCCATGCGCCTCAAGCTAGAAATCCACCTTTCGCAAGGTTTACTATCACATCTAAAAAATATACTTTGCATGGTGAGAGGCGTGGAATTTTTGTATCCCAGAAAATACTCCATTGGACACATCCTGACCTTTCTCTAATCCAGTGATTATCAACATTTGACTTTTAAAAATGAGAAATATTGGCTCTTTTAAAGACTGCTTGCCTGCTTGATAGCAGCTTTTTTAGGGTGTTGCTGACCCTGAGCCCTGTAGCTGCACCTGTACATCCAGTTGTGACTCCATAGGACCTCACTCTGCTTCTATCAGCTCTTCATAAAACTACCCTTGGAACATATCAGAGATATTCTTTTGTCCACACTCACCTACAAGGTTGCCATTACCTCTGAGATGTGAGTTTCTGTGTTGGCGGCCTTCTCTTGTAAATAACCCCTTTTGGTTTTACACATAGACATCTTGAGACCTAGGGCCTTCTTCCTCCCCAAAGTGGTTTCTTCTTATCACCTTATCAAGGCCATGTCTTGTCCCAACATCCCAATGATATTTCTCCCCACAGTTTGAGCCTGTTACCTTTTTGTTTGCCGTGTTGCCCACCCCTTAGTTGGATTGCTTTTGGATGCCCCATACAGGAATCCTTCTTAATGAATGCCAAGAAAAAATATTTTATAGTAAGCAAAAAACTGTTCTGTCCCCACTATATGTCTCCCTGTGGCCTGTGTATAGCTCAACATGCAGCTAAACCCCCCTCATCTGCAATAAGCCAGACTGAGTGAAATATTGTGATGCTTTATTAACAAAACAGGGTGGGGTGAAACTGGTGAGAAATAATATGGCAACATACAATCAATACACAAAACATGTAAATATAGTGTCAGCTTACAAATACAGAGCAAAACAAGTCATCCATGCCAGTGATACTGCCTAAGTGGTATAAGGTGTCCTCCAGACACATGCTGCAGATGGCAGTGGATTTCCTTCTCCTCAGTTCTAAAATGAAGGCTGAACTTCCCAAATGCTCTTGTTTCCTTCTGCTTGGGCTGATGAATGTTGGGAATTTATTAAAGAAAAACAGCCTTGAAACTACTATAAGCAAGATTTTTTCCTTCAGCTCCATCTTGTGGCCAATTTTGATATGGCGGGTAGGTAAGCCTATTATTTGTACATGCTGGAGGCAGAACAAAATCCCAGGTTTTTTTTATTAATATACTTCACTTTTTTCATACTTTGTTGTATCTTAGAACCAGTTTCTGTCTAAGTGTATGCATCGCTACCTATATATAAGATAAATCAATGCTTTTATTCAACTCCTGCCTAGCACATGGCACTGAAGAGAAATAAATCTACTGGGACTTGTAGCTCCCCAAAGCTGGTATCTCCCTCCTTCTCTGTATCTATATATAGTTTCAGTATTTTTTTTCTGTGTATACTGAGGGAATAAAGTGATGGGATGGTGGCACACTTAAAGATGCGTGCCTGATTCTACACCATATTTTTGCTGCTGCCTGCCTGGCTTTCTCCCCTCCATTTGCTGTGGCCTGCCCTTCCCCCTTTCTTGTGGAAGAGTAGGCAGCCTATGATGGTAGGTTTTCCTCCTGCAGCAATGCCTCCAGTGCCCTGACTAACATGAAATAAAAAAGTATGAAGCCTGCCCCATTTCTTTCTTTTTCTCTCTGCCACCACCCAAACCCTTTACCTCCTACTTGAACTCTGATGTAGTCAGAAATTATGATGTTCAGGAGCTGCCTGTGAGTACTGCCTGCAGCTTGGCAGAGCCACTATAGTTAAAAAAAAAACTTTCAGGGATCAGCAGATCAGAGGCACATTGGCCATCAGAGGGGATCCTGCCACCATCAGGAAATGTGGCAAAAAGTGTGTTACGCAGTACCTTCGCAAGGTGGCGCATGTTGTGCCCACTCTGGGATGATGGCAGTCTGTTCTCCACTCTGCTCCATGTGAACACTGACATAGGAACGCTGCACTCGCAGCCTTCCCATCTCAGTTGTTACAGGAAAGCCAGCACAGTGGTGTGCTCAAACTCCTGTATTGGAGGTGACAGTTTCAATAAAGAGAACCTGTCACCTCCAAATGCTATCACACAGGGCTTGTTAACTCCTGTGTAATAGCATTAAAGTTAAGTGAAATTAAATTGATGAAAATTAAAAAATACTAAAATCATTTTTTTTTAGAAATTAAGTTAAAAAAACAAGAAATAATAAATAAACTAAAAATTTAATGAAAAAGTAAAAAAAAAAATAAGATAAATAAAAATGTAAAAAAGTTAAAAAAATAAATAAAAATTAAAAAAAATTAAAAAGTGATAAAAAAATGATAAGGAAAAAATTACAAAAATTCAAACCAACCCTGCTGCCCCCACCATCTGGTTCTCCACTGGAGGGAGGGGTTATCGGGGAGGGAGGCACATTGAGGAACCTGACCTTGGGGCAGCAGAGAGAGTAAATCCTGCCCTGATTACATTGACATTTTCTGTTGAGAAACTACAGCCAGAGAGTGAGCATATAGTATAACACTTGGAGTATAAAGTGAATAGGAATCTACTAGCAGCAAACTTATTATGCTTCCATTCAAAAAATCCTAATTATGTAAATGACAGAGGTATGCAGAAAATGATAATACGGGAGGTGATGCAAGTGACAGCTTTCACTAAAGAGGTTCAACTGATCCTGCACTCATTTGTAAAGTAGAAAAGGCTAATCCAGGTATTTAAAAATGCTATGCAAGTATGTGTGTTGGCAATAATAATGATTCGTTAGGTGTGAAAAAAACATATATAAAATTAGTTTTAGAGGGTGGGGGCTGGATTAAATGATCTGTCACTTTTTTTATTCCTGGATCCTCATTTTACCTTACTCTTTTTTTGTTAGGTGTCAGACAGAACAGAAAATCAGGGTAAATTTTTCTACTCCCTACCCTCCTGCCTGTGTGCTTCACTTCTTGTCCAGGTGACAATTGTTAGATAAACCAGGAATTGAAGCCAAATCTCTTCAATGGGGACATTAACAGTGTTTAAAGTTTTACAGAAAATCTCCTTGTTGGATAAACAGCATTTAAAGTACATAAGTACATCTAAACCCAAATAACATACATCAAATACGTTTTACCATATGAATGTAATTTGAATAGTATTTTTTTTTAAATCTACAGTTGTATTTAAAAGCATACCTTGTGTTCATGGCATGTAGGTCCTTGTTTAATCACTTGCTTTTGGGATTAACATAGGTTTCCCCACTAGATTGTAAGCTCCCATGAGCAGGGCCCACTTAACCCTCCTGCATTGAAATTGTATTGTAACTGTACTGTCTGCCTCCATTTTGTAAAGTGCTGTGCAAACTGTTGGCACTATATACATCCTGTATAATAATAATAATAATAATTGTGCTCCTGCATTGCTCTCACCATTGTCAGCATTCGGAAGCCTGCACCAAAACGATATTAATCTGCAGGACTGAAATGAAGAAAAAATTAACATGGCAATTGTTTACGATTCACAGTGCTGTAAAAAGCTAAATGTCATCCATTTAAGGTTCAGATCTAATTTAAAGCTGAACTCTAGGTAGGTATTAGGACAAAACAAATGAAGGTATGTATTTTAATTAATGCATGTACAATGTATTAATTAATGCGTAATTAAATCTAATTTTAATGCAAGCACTGTAGATATCTTAATGTGACTTGGTATCAGCCACTTGTAATCTCCTGTGATCAACCTCCTGAGCATCAGTGATCATATTCTAAGAAGGAACATGGGGACACAAGAAGACAGCAGCGTAAGAGATGAGCCTAGCAGTCTGATGTCTGGAGGAAGGACAAGGCATATAAGTGTTACCAAAAGTCTATATTCAGGTTAAAAAAAAAACATCCTTTGCAGTGGGACTACCCCTGCACTGCAAAGGTTAACTGCTTGATTTTTTTCTAGGGGTATGTTGTAAAGCAGCCAGCATTCACCTCTCTCCACTCCAGATCATGGACTGTTCGTCCACGTCCTTGTGTATTATGCAGGGATATGCCCTGCATTAGAAATTATGATATGGTCCTCCGAACACCGTAGTGGAGAGGGGAAGAGCATGTGAGCACCATTTTCTTTACAAAGGTCCACTAGAAAATAATGAGCAGTAACTGTTGTACTGCAACAGTAGGAAAAAATAAATACTCACAAAGGTGTGGTTGCAGGATGCCCGATTAGGAATATCAGACAACCGGGCAAAGAAAGTGTGCGGGGAATATACCTGGCTGTACACAGAGGACATCTTGTTCATCGCCAGATCTTAGGTATGGTCACACTCGATGCTTCTCAGGGTGTGTGTCAGGTTTCAGGCTTGGTGGCTGGGGAGTTCTGAAGTGTTTGCTGTGGCTGGCAGGAAAAAAGTTCTCCCAACGTGGAAGAGGCATGGGGCCACCCGCCTAAACAGCTGCTGGCCGAGGCATTACCAACCCCGCAGCTGCACATAAACAAAAAGGGGCAGAATGCTTGAAGCTTTTGTAACAAAGGATAAAAAAGGTGAAAACAGGTATCTTTGTTAAAACAAAATATCAGTTGCTTATGATATAGAGCGCTTTAGCAAACTAAGGGGTCTATTCACGAAGCTGCCGAAGCATCTGGCCGTAGCTTCGGCCGATCCTTCGGCTAGCTTCGGCCCCAGGACCCCTTCGGTCCGGGCTATTCACAATAGACCGTACAGCTCCCGAACATGGCCAAACGGCTCAGTCGAGCTGAACGCATATGTATCGGCTCAGCTGAGCCGTGCTGAAAGCCGAAGCTGGCCGAGCGGCCGGCCGGCCGGCCGACAGCCTGCCTCTGACAGCTGGGCGGAGCCAGCCGTGATCTTATGGCTGG
>NW_017306716.1:350096-479595 GCF_000935625.1 Nanorana parkeri | reverse complement strand
GGGAGGGGGAGAGTTTTTTTTTTTGGACAGCAGCAAAGCCGCCGGACAATAGGAAACTATTTTGCGGAGCTAGCTGTCACTGCTAGATCCACACAATCGTTTTCTATTTACTTTTTAAAACTTTTTTCACTCTTTTTCTGTTCTGCTCGGTACCTCTGAGGGACCGAGCAGAACAGCCGAGCCGAATGCCGCTCATGTTCGGCCGACCCGAAGCCACGCGAAGCAAGCCGATGTACGGCTGATTTCAGCCGATATATGGCTGAAATCAGCCGTACCAGCCTGAAGTGAATAGCCGAACAGTGTTCGGCTCACTTCACTTCAGGTTGGTCATTCACTCGGCTGCCTACGGCAGCTTAGTGAATAGACCCCTAAATGTCAATCACTTAGGGTTTACACCTACTTTACTACAGCAAAGAATAATCAGGCCTCCTGCCCTATCAGACAGGACTACACTGTGTAGAATACCTGGACTGCATGGACAGAAATACAAATACTGGCAACACAGCTGTCATATACAGTATGTATTTCATCTGCATATTTAGCTGTTTTCCAGGTGTTCAGCTTTAACACATTAACATTCTAACCCATCCCCACTCTATTCAAAACCACAAAAAGTTTTGCCTGAGTTTGACTTTAACTCTTCAAATCTACAAATAACATATTTGGAATGAAAAGGTTGCACGTCTGTTACTGTTACGCTTTTCTTGGTCATGTTCACCTCATCTTAAGGTCATGCCATGCATTATAATTGGTAGACACATACACATTAATTAATGTTTCTAATCTTCCATTCTGGCTGCATGCAGATATATAAGCACCCCAGGGATATTATTAAGGTGTAAAAATGTAATGGCATTAAAGCACCTGGTTTAGGGTGTTGTCTGTTGATGTGTTGATGAGTTCTATGAGATATTGATCTCCTAACCCGTACTGCGCTTCACATTGACAGCTTAACTGTCATCAGTTTAGATCTATGCTCTTACAGCTCGGTAACAAATTAAAGTGAATACTGCTGCATTGCCTACTTGATTTGCCATTCACACTTCCTTATTATGTGACAGGCTAATTCACTACACTGTTCAGTGGGACTATTAAACACACATATAGCAATATAACCCTTTAACTTTTTTTATATTGCAAACCTATACATGTGGTAATATTTTCTCAATTATATTCACATGAATACATTGCAATTTTTCTAACCCTAAGTTTTAGCTGAACACTATAATCTACAATACTACATGTTGTTTTTATGGTGCCTGGATAGTGAAGATTATGCATAAGGTATAGATATGACAAATATGCAGTGGGTTTACATAATTTGGGATAAACAATTGAAGAAAGATACAAAGCAACATCAAATTAAAGTGTATGTCAATGCAAAAATGTTTTTATTGTTTTGGATATAGTAGGGAAGGGTTAAACCTCTCTGTCAACTTTTTATTGTTGTCTGTGTCTCCCTCCTAGGTAGATTTACTCTCTGTGACCTGGTGACCCTTTACACTGAAAAAGAGAGTGATGGAAAAGCCAACATTTTTCAAGTGTCATCAGAACAGGAGTTAAAGTAGCATTAAACACTTAAAGTGTATTTCCCCTTTTGCAGTGAAATTTGAGAAAACCCCTCCATATGTTCGTTATGTGATCCTATTCACACAGCACACTGAAAAAATAAATAAATAAAAACAATCTTACTTTTTAGATGTTTTATTAAATAAGGCAAGATGGCTAATTCCAGGTTTTTCTCATCCTTCTCCTAGTGGTCTGTCCCAATTGAAAGTTTTGGGACAAAAATTTGAGGATTGTGTTTATCTGATAAGCTTCATTAACATACAATGGACAAGCCACCTCTGAATGGATGGGACCTCTCACCCCTCACAGCACCTCCTAACATTTCATAGAAATAGAAGCAAGAAGAAATTGTAACCCTTAAAACCCTAACCCAAGAAACTGCAATTTTTATTTTTTTTTAGCGTATGCTATGTGAATGGAACATGTAAGAAATATAAAATACGTGTTATCCCAATTTGGCTGCCAAAGTGCAAATTCACTTTTTTTCAATAATGAATCCAGATCAAACAAATATACATTACCAAGCAAAGTATTTATTTATATTTTTGCCTAAACACTTTCAGGGTTATTCACAAAAGGGTGAAGAGTGTGGAGAAGGCAGGAGAAGTGAACAATCTAGGGCAAAATAACTGATTTGGAAAAATTCTCCAATTCAGCTCACTTTCCAGTTCAGCTATGTTGTCCTAGATTGTTCACTTCTCTTGCCTTCTCCAAACCCTTCACCCTTGTGTGAATAACCCTGTAAGAGCCATCATGTTTCCAAACATCTGAATCCAACTCTCTCAGCTCTGCTTCCCTGAACATCCTGTCCAATACAAGACCACAAGGAACAGCACAATCTGTAGCAGCTGTGTATCTATTATCTTGGAGAAGGGAAGACGGAGGAGGGAGGAGAGAGGAGTGGCTTGCTGTGCCTGTACGTTTGTGGAGACACACACAGCTTAGTAGCACACATAAGGGTGGCTTCATAGGACCCTGCAAGGGAAAGGACTTTAATATCACTTTAAGGGGAAATCGTGCAAGGGGGACACTGTCTAAGATGGGAATTCCCCTCACTTATGAGAAATGTCTTCTAATTTTTCGTATGTGTCTTCAGAAAGAAGTGAAGGGAAGTCTCCCCAATAGGACCCAGAAAACATAAACGTAGAGGGGTTTTACCCTTCCCTACTCTATTTAAAAGTGAAAAAGTGGTGGTGTGGGTGTTTGGTAAACTTTAAATGAGTTTTCATACATATGAACAATCTAAGGTACAAATGCACCCTAAGATGTTTGTTGCACCTGCATTTTGTACACATGTCTGGATTTGAGGACTAATTATTCACCAGGCTTTTTAAAGAAGAACTCCGGGGGGATTATTAACCCTTGCAGTAGCCCCTACCCCTCTACTGCAAGGGTTGAGTGCTTGTTTGCACCTAGGTAAAACAAAAAGTTATACTCACCCAAACCTAGGAGCCATCCGGCTGTGACACAGATCCCTTCAATCTGTCTCCTCCTCCACTGAAGTGATGGCATGTCCCTCAGCATCCACAAGTTCTATACACTGTGAATAGATCATGATAATTTATGGGATCTTAGCCAGCTCAGAGGCTCAGGTGAGTATAATTTTTTTTTCTTTAGACACAAGCGAGCACTTAACCTATGCAGTTTGTGGATAGTCCCACTGCAAGAATTAACCATTTTTTCCCGCAGACTTGTGCATCAAAATCTCATGGGTTATGTCATTAAAATAGGCAGCACATATTAAAAAGAAAAAAATCTAAATTCACACACAATTCAGAGCTCTGTTGTAGCTCTGAATTACTTATTTAACTACAGGTGAAAGGGTTAAATAGAAAAATTATATTAAAAATGTTAAATAAAATAATTTAATAATTTAACTTTTTGATCTAATTTGATAAATTAAACTTTACCAAATAAGTAGAGAATGTTCACTTTGAAAAGTGAATGCATACTTAGCTTAACACATTTTTTGAAGCTGTGTACACTTTGAATGCCCAACAATGTTCAAAGGAAAAAAAATAATTATTTTTGCTTGCACGTGATTGCAGTGATCACAGCCTTACCTTATTTACTAAACTGAACATTCATTTTGCAAAGTGAACCATTCCGGATTCTTTTGTTAGTTTAATCAATTTGAGTATGCACCAATAAAATGTTGAAAGCACACATGCAAAAAAACAAGACAGGTGGAGTAAGATTGAACTGAAAAACTTTATTATAAATAATGCCAGCAAATACTTAAAATTAGCACAAGGGGAAATCTAATAAATAATAATACAATAACATTTTATTACTCAAAATATATTTCTTGTTATATGAAAATTCATGCTTAACTTGATTTACAGTAACAACAAAATCAAACATGCCTTGGAGCAGTTACATTTTTGCACCACATAAAAAAAAAAGACACAAGACATTCTGGTATTGCTACAATTGATTTTATTGTAATTGTTCCTTAGACCCAGAACCGCCTTTGCTTTCAACTTTATCTGCATGCATTGCAAGCGGTAAGCAGTAAAACTATACTACCAATTTAGGCGCAGCCACGTTAGCGCTGCATTTGCACAAACATTTGATGCAAATGGCTTGTCAAATCTTCCCTAATGTTTTTATTATTAGTATTAAATAAAGCATCTAGCTTTTTCCTCTCCGCATGATAAACAGGCATTTTAAGGCTTTACAGTTGTCATGTTAAATTTCTTAAAATAATTGTAATTTACCTGTTTTAATGGTAAATGCAACTGAAAGCAGGATTTTTTTTTACAATGCTAGACAGTACAGGAGGGAGTGAGAAGGAATGTGCAGGATTTTACATCATCACCGTAAGCTCCTGCAGATGGAATAATATGCTTTCAATCTAAAGGGTTAGATGTGGCTTTTTACTGATAGGGTTGTCATTGGTGCCAATATCTAAGCAGCTACAGCAGCAGCAAGGGTGATAGAACTGTACTGCTGTACTGATTTCACTGCAAAAGGAAGAGCGTTGTCACTTTGTTAAGTAAAGTACCTTCTTCTACTGGCCAAATGAGCATTATATTCCTAATGTTTCAGCTTGTATTTAGAAAAACAGAGAACTCATTATCACTGTTATGGGCAAACTACAAACAGATATGTGACTTTAGCTGCTATTGATTATCAATAAGTACATCTGAAGTCTGCAGTCATAAAAAGTATCAAATTGTGGGTACACTAATTGATTATAAGGTAATGCATGGACATTTATACCCATTGCCTTAAAGTGACACTTAACTCAGAAGTGAAATCCTAAAAATGCATTCAAGAACCTTAACTATTAACATTTTTGGTAATTTTGGTTCTGTACTGGTCATCTTAGTCCATACTTACATACTCTTAGTCCGTACTAGTCATCTTAGTCTGTGCTGGTCCTCTTAGTCTGTACTTGTCAACTTAGTCTGTACCAGTACTCTTAGTCCATGCTAGTCATCTTAGGCCTCATTCACACCAGACACAGTGCGTTCCGGCCCGATTCTGGCCAGAACGCACTGCATCGCATTACGGACAGCCGACTATGTTGCGGGGCAGGAGGGGGCGTGGCGGTCCATTGAAGTGAATGGCACCATAGCACAGAACAAAACAAAATGCTGCAAGCACTATTTTTGTTCGGACCGGACTGCAGGCATAATGTGCCTTGCGTTCCCCATTTCGTCCGGAAGGCACGGCTATGGTGCCATTCACTTCAATGGACCACCACACCCCCTCCTACCCACAACATAGTGAGCCGGCCACAATTCGATGCAGTGGGTTCTGGTGTGAATGAGGCCTAATTATCTACTACTCATCTTACTGTACCGGTCATCTTAGTCTGTAAAAAAATATATATATTAGGGGGTCCCCATATAGGGTGAACCAAAGTGGTCAAAGCTCCCAAAGTTTACTAATGTTTCAAAATGCTAATCAGAATAAATCCCAAGGGGTATTAAACACAAATATTGTATAGAAAATAAGAAGATAACCCCCGTAGGGATGTACTCCTTAGGAATCAGACAAACAAACTTTGTGAAAATGTATAACAGTTTATTAAATAATAATACAAACACATAAGTTAAAATGTTATGCATGTGTCCTGCTAATTTGTCTATACCTTATTAGACACAAATCAGTTACTGGAGGGTCTGGCAAGACCACACCTTGAAAAGATCACACATGATGGAAAGATAAGTCAATTGCAACTTGATATTCAAGCTATAGAAATAGTAATCTCATAACACTAATAGTGATGTCACACTTAGAAAAAGCAAAAAAAAAAAAAAAAGAAGCTGGTATAGAAAGAGTCCATATTCTGTGATGACCATAGGATAATCCACTGCAGATGGTAATGCCACGTAGAAAGTATTCATATGAACAAGTCGGTATGAATACATTTTTAAGGTTTAACTCCTGATTTTAGTGCCACTTTAAAGTTACTGTCACTGGCACAAAAACAGTCCTTTTATTAGATTCCTTGCTTTAGTATGGCAATAGCAATTTATAATTTTCAATTCATATCAATGGTAAACTATCTTACAAAAGGTTATTGTTAAGTTTATGGGATTGCATGTCTTTTTTGATCTATACTACCTTTATTAAGTGGAAATTGTAGAATGAAGTTGCATAATAAAGTAAACAGAAAAATGTTAGCAATTTTAAGAGATATATATTACATATTTTTGGTATCTTAAGTTATCTTGCATGATTGATTTGACACCTGACCACTGACAATACAACAGTAATAGTAGTAGTTTCTAGTCTGTGAAAGAACCACAATCATAGCTCCAAGAAAACTGTGTAATATCTGTGTATATCTGGCCATGAAAAACACATTCATTTTAATTTGCAAGCAAATTATTGTACGTAATTATGGCTTCAGTAGAAGACAAAATCATTAGTGATAAAAGTACCATTATTTTGTTTGTGGCAGTAGAGTCCAGCTCTTAGCACATTTAAAATGGAAGCAATGTGGTTTGTTTCTACGGTGACAATTTGTTTATAATAAGAAAATTAAATAAACTGTATAGAGTAACACACACACACACAGTATTTGTGTTATGGGTCAGCATAATATTTATCATTATTTATTAATGTGAGCTACTCTGGAAAGAAATGCTTAGACTATACATTCTATTATTATCAGGCAAGCTATCTAATCTGTAAATAAACAGGCACAGCACTGGAAAGCTATGCTTCAACAGCCAATTAAACAATTTCTTTTTTTTAACTTTAAAGTAGATCTAAAAACTAACAAGATAACATTTTGTTTGCTCTTTGCATTGTATGTAAAAAAAATGATTTTTTTTCCCCACTAGCAAATAGTGTTTTCACCTGTTTGTTCATCTCTTTTTCATCTCAGTGCTGCAAATCTCCTCCAGTCTTTATTATCCACTGCCTGTCTACATGCACCAGCATCAGCTGCACATCAGCTCTCTGGACTGGCTTCGCAAAATGACAATGGTTGATCCTACCTTCACAATGTGTGTTGGCACAGCCGCATGTCATTTCCACTAGAAGCACACGTGACAACATGACAACACGCAAGTGCAATTGGGAGATAGTTATCAGCCTAAAACAGGAAATGCCTGAACAAGGATCTTCATGGCAGGATCACCAGGTATTATATTAATGAAAGCTGCAGTTTCAAAGAGATTGAAAATAGCTTTTGGAATTACCATATTGTGCTAAATCTTATGTGAGAGTTTAGTGATTGGGTTTAGGCCTGCTTTAAGTTGGTCAAGCATGGATTCTAAAGCAGAACTACAACCTTTGAAGGTGCCATCTTAACCTCTATTTTAATTGCAGTTGCCATGGTGCTGCACATGTGGTCAGCTATGACACCAGCCATTTGAGAGCTTGAAGGTTGGGAAATAAGCACACTGGCAACCTTGACCTTTGGCATGCCTTAAAAGTAACTGTTTTAGGCGAAATTAAATTGGCGGGTAAAGTTTCTTTTTGAAGCAATCATGTTGTTTAGGTGACATGACTACACTGCAGGCATCCTGTAAAAGTGCACTCTGGCAGGTTGCAAGGCAAACCTTTTTTTCTCTTTAAGAACTTTGAGCGTCATTGTTTTGAGACACTTGTGGGTGCATCGTATAGTGTGTCTTGGTTCTTTACACTAGCCACTATGTCACTACATGACACATCGGCTGATTGGAGGAGGACCCACAGTGGACAGTGAGGGACATGCTATCCTACACACCTGTAAGTGGATAGCTGAAGAAAATACCCCATGCACAAATGATTGCAAAAGCCTGCAAACAATGTGCTTTATGTGCTTTGCAAAGTCAAACAGAGAATAATGGGCAGCATGATACCGGAGAAGATGATGGCTATCTTGAGTGATACCCAGACAACATAAAATCTGGTCTTCTTGGAAAGTCCATCATGCATCCACTAAAGTGGACTCACATCTGCTAAGCCTAAAATGTCTATTTACCTAGTGGAGCTTGTGTTCCCTCAGTCAGATCCTCCCTTCAACCCTTTGTCCCTACCCAAACCTGGCTCCTTCCCTTTCTTCTCCCACAGTCCCTCCTATACCTCTTTTTCCTTCTTTTCTCACTCTGTCGCAGCCCACATATCTGGGCCCCATTTGAATAGCTGTTAAGATTACACACTGTGTTGCCCTAATTATCTTTTATTACCACTATTACAATGACACCAGATCTGATCCTTACCCCCTCCACGTGGCAAGATATGCTAGAATAAGAACAATTTTGGTGACGCATAGCTTATCCAGGGCTTCCCTTACTCTTCTGGTGGCTGTGTAATGTGACAAGGGAGGGAAAAAAGATTAATATATCTGTCTGTGGAGGTGCACGTGTTACTTAACATAAGTATACATTCTACAAATCTGATCCAGGGCAATTATTTTTGTGAATCTTGGTGGGTCCATTTTGGTTTGCTTATCCCTGCTATCTGATACAGGATAAGAAGTTTAACACATAGGGGGTGATTTACTAACCTAAACATACCTGGAAACAACCTGGATGTCATACATATCAGCAGAATAATGCTGTACTGTGTCTGCAGTTAAAGAAGGCAGAAATAAAAACAAGTAAAAGATTATTAGGCTGTTATTGGCCAACAAAACATATTAAAATACAGGCTTTTGAAGCACATTAGATTTTTTTCCGGGTATGGTAATATCATAGCACTGGACATTTATTTTGGAACCTAACTTGGAGTCCTGACTCCTGGCTTACAGAATACTTGTTTAGGACTCGGACATCAAGAATCCGACATATATCTTTCCCTGGGCCAAATTCAGTACAAAGTGTGCACACTATCAGTGAAGAAATAAAACACTGACACAGAGTCAGAATAAAAATACTTCTTTATTATTGTTCCGCATTGTTGTGTTTTATATAGGCAGCTGATAGTGTATATGTAAACATAGCGTTTGCGATAGCTTTCTAGGTTATAATTGGACTGATTAATTAAAGCGTAACCTCCTTCCAGGGTTCTGACGTCTCGTCTTGGGTGTCGTTTCTCCTGGAGGCGCCATCTTGGTTTCTATTTCTACTGCGTACTTCTCATGGGGGGAGGGGTGGAGGGGTGCTAAGTTGGGTCCCAAACGAGTTTAAGGCTCGAGACCAGGTAAAAGCAGGTTTTGAGTCCTTGATTCGATTCCCATGATCACTATCAACAAGAACGTAGACTGGATAAATTACGTCTATTACAACCAGCAGCGGTTCGTGTATTATAGCTATGCTTTATAATGTCATGCAATAGATCAGACCAATAACTCTTCTTAAGCATATGTTACATACATCCTGCATACTTCCAAGTCTAGGAAGTGTTGCATTGTCCTACTTATAAAACTGGAACCATAGTTTTATGTGCTCATGAAATATCTTTGCTTTCCCACCTTTGAAGGAAAGCTCTTTCACACGGCACGTACAAAATAGCAGCAACAACATTGCAATGTGACTCTTTGAAATTAATGGCTGCATTAACTAATGACTCTTTCAAGCCTTGGCAGTGGCACTGACTGATTCTTAGTTTTTCTAGGCGTGGAATCAATTTATGAGAGTAATAGCACATGTGCCCTAACAAGCCTGGAAAGTAGCCAAAATCAGACCTGTGCCTACCTGTTATCTCAAGAAGTGTAACCCTCCTTTCCTTGGAAATGCAAAGCACTCCAAGAAATTCCAGGTGCTGCTACTCCTAAACTATATGAAACCTGTACTGGATAACAATGACATATGCCTGCCTCTGTATAGAAAACAGTAATTATATTTGTGATTGAGGACAGTCATGTACATAGTTAGCCTTGCAGAACAAGTTTTCAAAGGTAGGTCTTACTGCACTAATTACTGATATGAATTAAGTTAATCTGGTCCAGCTCTATAGTTGACATCACTATATTATTGTCAACAAAATAAACTCCCTGGACATAGGTGGCTAATTACATCCATTCAGTTACATATTTACTGTGTTTAATAACTCTTATGGATAGATTGTTAATAGTATAGTATAGTATAGTATAGTATAGTATAGCAAGTAGTAATTTTTAAGTGTAACAGCAAAAATGCTATTTACTTGTTTATTTGTTTTTCTGCCAAGACAATACTTTAGTATACATAAATCTATCAACTTCCTTTAAAGCCCAATTAAAATTTCAGTTTAAATCATCTACATTTATTCCAGGTCCATCACACCAATGGTGTTCTATGTCTTACAGTTTATTTTCCTTCTAAAGCAGTCTGAATAGGAGAGCATGTGCTCTGCCAAGAGTGGGACCCTTTGTAAAAAACCTGATCTGCTCCGATGGGGTCTTCTTTTGGGATTGGCGCTTGGCTCCACTCACTGTCTAATCAGGTTCTGTGGCATCACTATGCTCTGTGTTCCTAGCAAGCTTCCTGGCTTAAAGCTCGGAAATTTAAAAATACAATGTTTTTGCCTGATGCTGGGGATCTCCTGTACCGCATTCGCTCTCCATCCCGTAAGAAAGATTGTAAAACCCACCTCACCGCTCTCCATCCTGAAAGGGAAGACATTAATACTCACCGTTCTCCATCCTGAAAAGGAAGATAATAGAACATACCCTACTGCTCTCCATCCTGGGAAGGCATTATAATGGTCACCTTTCCGCTTTTCATCCTAGCCTTACTATTGCAACAGCAGTTACCTCCATCATCACCCAAACCTTGCATGTCACGCAGCCTAGGAATCACACCCCGGAAGCCACTCATTCAAGGAAACTCCTGGAGACGGACCACCTGTGATTTACCTCAGCTCCTTACACTCTGCACTCAGCAAGGGCTCCCTGGCTCTACTAATGTAAGTAACCTAATACTGATACTTTACTTTGCATTCATTCATTGTTACTATGTAATTCCATACCTACATTGCCCATGAGAAAGGTGATGAATTTCTAGTATTTATTATTGATGGACTTGTTTCAAGATTTATTTGGGCTAAGTCAAGCCAACTTATTTGAGTGAGAATAATAGTTTTCGGACTCTGTACAGGACTGGTTTGTCGGCACAAAGAACTGTGCTAGTATAAGTATAGTTTATGGTTTCTGAAATTATACCACAAATTGCTGGACTGCTTCTGTTGTAATACTCTATTATAAAAGATGGCTATATGAGAGAAATATATTTCCATGCTGTTATTATGAATTAATCTTATACTTTCCTAACCTTGCTGACCCCTTCTTAATAGTGAAGATTATTCCTGCATTCCTTGGTTCCAAGTCGTGGCCTGCATCAGTAGTCACATCCGCAGCTGAGTTCTTTAGTTAACTTCTCTTACCTGGTGGTTACACACCTGCACTCTGTATGGAAGCA
Organism: Nanorana parkeri; assembly: GCF_000935625.1. Lineage (NCBI taxonomy): Eukaryota > Metazoa > Chordata > Amphibia > Anura > Dicroglossidae > Nanorana > Nanorana parkeri. The sequence goes on along the minus strand of NW_017306716.1, from coordinate 468,238 downwards.
GTGGCTTCTCTGCATAGGTCTGGCATAAACCCACTGAGACAGACCTATAGCTCTGCAGTCAGCACAGCTCATGCTACTTACTGATTGCAGAGCTCTGACTCATAGGGTGTGTTGGACTTCTGCAGAAAGGTTACTGTTTACCCACTAAGAGCAAAGGTCCCACTCTGCAACATTCTATCAGGATGTATGCTTTTCTACTCATGCTATAGCTGCTTTAGAAAGAAAATAAACTGTAAGACATTGAACACCTGTTGTTTTGATGCACCTGGAATGTATTTAGCTAATTTAAACTAGAGATTCAATTGGGCTTCAAGTCATGACAATGGTTTTGGTAAAGGGCTTCTTCATTTCCCTTTTTATTTTCCACCTTTTAAATTAACCACTTCACAACATACTGCATACATGGTGTGATCATTAGACATTCTCTCCTTTACACTTACAAGTACTAGGTTTCCCTTCTTAGAAAGCCAGTTTGTGAATAGAGAAGCGTCTTCTGGTCTAATGCAGTTTTATAATGATCCCATTGTTATTTATGTATAGTGCTTTATGCACTACATAGTAAATAATATCTAGTGAATAAAAAATTAATTAATATTTCTTCAGCTCCAATACATCTCTATTTTATTTTTCTGCTAATGAGTATAAAGAAAAGGCCATAATAGTGTTTGATATTAACAGGGTTAAATAAAATGACAAAGGTAGTTGTAGAGCACCTCTAACCTTTTAAAAGTAAATTTCTTCGCTGTAGAAAGAAAAGATAATAAAATCAATTAGAGATAAGGTGGTTCAAGGTATTCCTGGAATTAAATGTTAAATAGTGCAACCTTGGAGAACCTGCAAGACTCAGAGTAAATTATTTAACTCATACAGTGTCTCAGTATATAGTACAGATATCAGGAACACCACAGTTAGCGTATCCACCATATAATTTTTATTAAGGAAATATTCATGAAAAGCCAATAGGGTCTTCTTATGGGGGAATATGAAACATATAATCTATTTATCTGTCTTTCTATCTATTCTTTTTATCCACATTGGGTTCGATATACTAATGGTAGGTGTTTTATCAAAAAACTTTTCACAATGTTGTTTTTTTTTTTTTCATACGAGGGTCAATCAAAAAGTAATGCCTCCATGTCTGTAATTTGAGATCTCTTGGAGTGGCTGTAAATGTTCATGTACCAGGTTATAGAGGTGTCCTTACCTCACTAATGTATTCTTTTTTTTTTCAGATTGAGCAGTTAGAACCATGGACCTGCGGCTGAAACAACGAGCTGTAATTAAATTTCTGGCGAAAGAGGGTTACGTACCTAAGGAAGTCCATAATCTGCTAAAGAATGTTTATGGGGACACTGTAGTGGAATTTCAGTTTCTCCTTCTTGAAACTTTTTCACTCGACACCGCACATTGCTAATGTCCACTACAGCATAATCACTGAATCTGAAAAAGAAAAGCACACACTGACACTAACATTAATATTGTTGTTGACACCAAAAAGAAAACTTTTTTAAAATCTCATCTAAAACACACTAACATTGACACTGCCACTAACACTGACACTAAAGATGACACTGACTCCAATGATAATGCCAACAATGACAGTAACACTGACCTAGATCAGGCCCCGATTTTACTATTTTATCCTAAATTTTTTTGCAACGTATCTCTTTTACCTCATGGAGGAGAAAGAGGTGAGGAGGGTTCTACTGCTAGCAATCACTGTCATAGCCAATCACAGGCTATCTCAGTGATCATGTGATCGGGAGCTGGTCCTCCTGGCTACCGATCACTAGTACAATACCTGGAGCTGTTGGTGACAGCTCAGCCTCCATGCAGGGGGCATGCTATGAATTGCACTTCAGCACAAACACAGGTACACACAAATGCAGCCCCCATGAAGAACGTACACTTCCATGAGGCTGCAAAGTGTGCATACTTGTCGGCAAGGGATTAAATAATAAAACAGATTAAATGGCATGGAAAAAATTATGGGACTCTTATCCTAATGTTTGCTTGCATAACCTTTAGAAGCAATCACTGCACACAAACAATTTCTGTAGCTCTTCTGCACCTGTCAACAAGTAGCTTGGCCCACTCTTCTTGAGCAAACTGCAGGTTTGAAGGGTGCCTTCTCCAGTCTGCATGTTTCAATCTGGAGAAAGCATCATATATTTTTAATAGTATTCAGATCAGGGCTCATAGTAGGCCATTCTGGTGTGTTTTTATCTGTGTGTTTTGGGTCATTATCCTGTTGGAGGACCCATGACCCACATCCTGTGAGGTAGAGCTTTCTGACACTGGGCACTATGTAAACACACAGTTGATGTAACTTGCCAACAAGCTCCAGTTTTGTTTCATCTGTCCAAAGGGATTTTTCCCAGAAGCATTGTGGCTTGTCAATATGCATTTCAGCAAATTTCAATATGGGGCTTTATTATGTTTTTGACTACACTCCCAGGGACTCTAAACATCAATATTGGCCCTCTATGATAGGTAATATAAGCTCTCTCAACCTATCAATTTTTAAACCACTTGGAGCCTAGCATTGCCTTGAATTAACTAGTGTTGATTCATTAACTAACTTGAATTATTTAATGTTAGATCTAGTGCTGTTGTATGGCATCCCATCAAGGGGGATTGTTCGTTTGTGTCCTTATGTTCACCCACCAGACCTAGCAGGTATTTTGACCAATATGGTTCATGATGTGTCTATTGTTAATTTCAAGTAATACAAGCAATGGGTATGTGTGTTAAATATTCACTTTATACTGTATATCTCAATAGTGCCTCATGTGAATCCTGATGATGCGGAACAACAGCCAGTAAATCCCATCCCACTACCTCTACTCTTATGAAATATGAAAAACATACTCTGGAATATGGTTTGAGACATATATGAGTTGGACTAGTGAAATATGGATGGGGATAAGAAGAGTCATTTAAAACTTAATTTTTGCATCAAATTACATATCACGTTTTTTATTGTTTTTTTTAAGTTGTGGAATATATGAATACAAATATTTTTGTGTTATGCTATACAATCTCTGTGTGTGGGTATCTTTAAAGTGCAGTAAATGTTAAGATATTAATCTAGAGAAATGGGATGTTGTAACCCCTCCAGTATTAACCAATCTTTGAATCATTGACTATCCCCCTTGTCCTTGCAAAACTTAATTCTTTGATGTGCTGCTTACACCTATTTATACTGCATAACAAACCCCTTGATTTCAGTGAAACATGCATTGCTCTTAGATTCCTATTGGTCCTCTGGTTCCATGCTACAGTTATACTTTTTGGTAGGATATACAGGTGAAACTCGAATAATTAGAATATCGTGCAAAAGTTCATTTATTTCACTAATGCAACTTATATATATACACACACACACACACACAATATATATATCAATCTTTTATTTTTTTGGATGCAGATTGTGATTGTAATGTATCAGAAGCAAGTAGCAGCAATTTGCTGCAGCAATTCAAATTTGTATTTCTGCCTATGTATTATTAGCTTCTGTTATTATTGTTCCCAGATACCTAAAAAAACAGTTTTTTTTATAATAGCTTCTAAACTGGGTGTTCAGGTCATCAGTGTTTCTTTATCATGTTTCCTTTTTTCAGCCTATACACTGTTCAAATCCAGGCCTACTTTCTTTGGTAATTACAGTAGATCATCTATTCCCCACCCATTTTTTTAAATGTTCTTATTGATTGCAAATACTATGCCATGCCATGCATACTTGCAAAGTGTTGTTCTTGCCAACTCTCAGCCACACTGTAGTTTTGCTTATTAATGGATAGCTTGATTTTGGTCACTAAATTGTTCATTTTAACTATTATAAAGATGCAGCATTCTACAAAATATGGTACTTGTAGACAAGGTTGGTGCTGCCACTGGGCAAACTAGGCAGCCTCCTAGGGTGCACTGCTGCCTAGGGCACAGCCTCGACCACTAAGCCCCCCTCCTCCCGTGCCCCCCTATTTTAAATTGCAAAAGCCAATAGCAGGCTGGCTATTGCACCCCCCAACTGAGCAGAGGACAACTTTCTCTCTTAGGTCCACTCCTCTGCTCAGTTGCTGATGTTTCAACAATAGCCAGTCTGCTATTGGCTATTTCAAATTAAGATAGCCAATAGCAGTTTGGTTATTGTCCCAGCTGCTTACATCCATCTCTGAGCCTGATGAAGGGGACCCTGAATGGCCCTGAAAGTGCTTGCAAAACAAGAGACAGCATACATCAATAAATTAACACTTATTTGCTGTAAACAAATTAGTGTGCTGGTGACATTCTTTAAATTCTTACATCCATCTATCACCTGTGGAAGCTAGCCAGCAGGAGAATGGGGGCTGCGCTGCGAGAGGGGGGCTGGGGGTGCAAGTAGCTGGTCTTGCCTGGGGCGCAAAATAGTCTAGCACCAGCCCTGCTTGTAGATTAAACCTTGTAATTTCTCAAAGTAAAAGAATGCTATAAAAATATAAGGATAAGAAAAGCAAGCATTTGCAATATAACTTGGTCAGACAAAAAAACACAGTTGAAAGGTTGAACAGTTAAAAACATTTTTATTTGTTAGACTTTAACAAAATGTTTCAGAAATGGAATCTGCAGCTCTGACTAGTACTGCAACTCTGACTGTGCTTGTTTTCCAGAAGAGGAGAACAAACATTTTTGGCCACTGATCAAAATTCAATTAGTTTATTTATTTATGTCAGGTATTTATTTATCTCCAACAATTTACGCAGAATTTTACATAGTTGCACATTTACATCAGTTGATCATATCAGGTTGCGTACTAATAAAGAAGACATTGCTGATCTCTCAGGGGCTATGCATGGGCTACAGTACTGAGCTTTCTGTCATTTGTTTTTCACATATTTTGCTAACATTGTTGAATTTAATTTAGTATATGATGATGGCATAACCCAGAAAGAAACATACAGGAGGACTAACAACAGTAATAACAGTAAGCCAAATGTTAGTACCCCTGCCACCCTAACATGTGAATGGAAAGAGGGAGGGTAATAAAAAAAAGAGCAGCAATCATTGTTTTCATAATGACAAACTAGTAGTAACAAGAGTTAGAGATATTTCTTGACTTCTTCTCAAAAAGGGTTATTAATCCAAGCAAAACAGATAATATCGTTGGCTGGTTATCTCCTTTGACTTTTTTGTTGCAAAAGGGAGATTAAGGTGATGAAAACAGGATGAGGTGATGTTGTCTTTCAGCCAAAGTACTGCTAAATCCTTGTTTCCCTTAGCCTGTGCAAGTGTTATCCATCATTGCCCAAGTTCCTTGTGAACAACATCAAGCAATCACTGCATTTATCATGACTAACAAGTCCTTCTATGATTCTATTATCACAAGTTCTCCACCAAGAATCGCAAGATAAGCCCATTTTGGACAGGGTAGCACAGGCAAAGTCAGTGCCCAAGTACTACATATCAAGCACAATTATTTAATCATAAATTGAGGTAAATACTAGCTAAAAGAAAAAATAGAAAATCCACACAGAAAAAAACAAACCTAAAAACTAAATAAATACCTACAAATAAAACCTGAATAATTAGAACAAAATTTAAAAAAAGTTTAGATAAAATTTTAATTTAAGTTAGCAGAACCAATACAACAAACATGAGTGAGCTGCCACTGCCAATGACGAAAGAGTGTGGGGTTTGTGCCACCTGCTGAGGGTCATGGTCTTGCCTTTTGATCTCATCAGTACATGCTGCACTCTGCAATCTGTGCTATGCAATTGCACTGTGTACTGTGTACACCACGTTGTACATAATCTTGACTGCTGCACTCTATATGTTACTTGGATGTGAGCTGTAGATGAGTCAATAGGAAGGAATAAATTGCGCTTTTTTTCCTTTTGGATATAAATTAACTTAAAATCACAAATGGCAAATAAATAGATTCCTAATATACATATTTATCTTTTTTGAAATGTTTTTGCTGGGCTATTGTCAAATTCTGAATTGTAGATTTTAAATATTTGCAATGAACTGGAATCTATCTACTAAGACATCCACCTACTAAAACAGAGGTGAAATACAGAATGAGTAAGAGAAGCAGACATGTAAGTGGTTTGCTACACCTATTTACAAGCTCTGCACTGACATTATTTACTTTGGAGATGTTCATAGAAAAATGGACTTTGTAATATGTAAAACAAGACCAAACTGAGATCTGCAACAATTTTTGCTAACATTTGTGCTATATATAGACCTAGCATTGAAAACAGACTTAGAGGGTTATTCACTACAGTGCCGAAGGATCCAGCCGTAGCTTCGGCTGATCCTTCGGCACTCTTCGGCCACCTGAGTCCTTCGGTTCAGTTGAACCAAAGGGCTGCTGTACGGGCTATTCACAATAGATTGCACCGCAACCGAAGGCAGCCAAGTGGCTCAGCCGAGCCGAACCCATATGCTTTGGCTCGGCTGAGCCATAGTGACAGGCGAAGCGTGAAGAAAGGTTGACTGAAGCCGATTGATCTCCACGCATATGACAGCTGGGCGGAGCCAGCCGTGAACTCATGGCTCACTCCGCCCAATTGTAATGACAGATCAGCGTCCCCAAATGACCTGGGGATGCTGATCTGTCATGAAACAATAACAAGTGGGTGGAGCCGTCAGTGACGTCATGGCCAGCTCCACCCAGTTGTTTTTCTTGCCCGGGACCTGCTAGAAGACTCTGGCAGGTGCTGGCCAATAGTAATCAGTTGGGCAGAGGTAGTGGTGATGGCCATATATTTAAATATATATGAGAATAGGGGCGAACAGCAGCGAGTGAGCTGCCAGGGCTTCGGCTCAACCGATCCAGATGTTGGAACGGCTGTGTCGAACTCCTTCTGCTCTTCGACTCCGATGTATGGCTGATTTTAGCTGATGTACGGCTGAAATGGGCCATACAAGGCTGAAGTGAATAGCTAAACAGCAATTGGCTCACTTCACTTCGACTGGGTTATTCACTCGGCTGCCTTCGTTTGTCACTTTAACAGAGTCATCTGGTCCCAGATTATAGTTTGCAGTAAGTTTTGAAATCCAATAAGACCTAATTATGTTCATACAAATAACAGCAAGAGAAAAACTCTCTATTATTATAGATGTTGAAATATAGAATCTCAGGTGTAGCATCGAAAGTATTAAGTGATCTGTTTCCTTAAGCAATTATATAAACACAAAAAGCCATGTGTTCTGAGTCTCTTATTCGTTTTGTATGTGGAACTATCAGTGAATCCTAGCCCGGCAAATATCATTAGACCAGAAAAATTATGCTCTAATTTTTTTAATCGCAACAGCATCCTGCGTGCAATCAATCTTTAGTGACAGCTGGCTGAGATGCACACCCATCAGTATATTTTCTCTGCTGCATGGGTGAAAGGTGTGCTCCCTGCAGCCACTGACATCACACCCTGGGTGTTAGTTTCCTGGATAAACATATGTTAAGTCCACAGTCTGTTCCTGCTTGGGTTACCGGCTGATTTTTGAAAACCTTCAACCTGTAAGGGCATGTGATAAGATCCACATCTGTGACAAGTGAAAAACAGCCACAATGATTGACAAGGCAATCATATTTCATTGGCAGTCAATGTGTTATAAAAGGTTGTAACAGCCTTGAGACAGCTATAAATTAAGAGACAAAATGGTAAAAAAAAAAGGAGACGATTAATACTTTCAATAAAATATAACGGAAGTGTTTAGACTGATCTGACAAAATCACTATTTTATGTGAGTGTTATTGCCTGACAGAAAACAATACAGTGCTCTTAAATGGTACATTAAGTGGTTTTGTACAACATGTCTTTATTTATTATGATCAGGACAAAAAAAACGTTTTTTGTCTGGTAAATATGATTATATTGTATAATATCTTGCATTCTCTTTTTGAGTCAGTAGGTGGAGCTTTGAAATCCTTTCCACGTATGTATCATTACCCACTTTAAGCCTGTTGAACAAAGCTTTTTGTTTGCATGCTGTATAACTGAAGCTGCAATTTACAAAAAAAAGTGGAAGACTCATCAGCAGTACTATAATTGCTTGATCATGATGTTCCCATTTAAATGATGTCTAGATAAAAGCTACCTGAATAAAATCAAAATCAGAAGAACCTACTGGATGTATAGTACTGATAAAAATATAAAACACATAAACAAACAAAAACAGTGATATGCAAATTTAAACAAGTACTCCTGTGTGCAATCTTAAACATATTATTAAGCAGCAAAATCAAATATATCAAAGTTTATTTAGTGCAATTTATAGAATTGTGCAAATATCCTTCCGTGATAACCAGTAATAACCTGCATAATTAATAAAACTGTGCAAATTTTCATTTATAGTAACTAAAAGCAACAAACACAATTCATAAAGTCTGTGAAAATTAAAGACAGATCATAATTATGTGCAAATGTCCAACTGTAATACCCAATAGCAACCAAGGATCAGTGTGCAAAACTACAATATTCTCTTGGGTGTCAAAGATGTGCTCAGCTACTTCAGTGGGTAAACTCGTTGAAATTGATTGACCCTAAGTCAAAAATGCATGCGATACCTATTTCCAAACTTATGTAAAAAAAACTCCACTTTCCTGTCTCTAGATCATTATATTTCTCTTAATTACTCAATGGTTAAGGAAGAAAAGGACAGATCACCATAGTATAAAACCACTCAATTTATTGAATAAAAACTGTTCATAAGACCCCTACAATTTTTAGTGATATTGCTAGCACTAGCTAATGCGCCTGATTTCCTACTTCACCCCTGGCCGCTTTGGGAGCTAGAATCATGCAGCTGGGACAATAACATCACTGAGTCTACCCTACATCTTACATCACATCCGGACTACCTCATGAGCAGTTCACTCCTTCCTAGGTCCGCTCCTGAGGACTTACAGAAGTAACATAATTGTGGAGTATTTAAGAGAGAAAAGTATCCAGAGGTAGAGGAGTGGAGTTTTTAAACTATAAGTCGGGGAAAGTGCTTTCTGACCATTTAAATTAATTTAAGCTCAACCTACTCCATTGAGTTTTCTCAGTGAAGTTGTCGTGTACATCTGTGGCTCCTGAGAGAATATTGTACTCTTACTCTTAAGCCTGAATTCCAGGCTGTTCTTATCAGTGAAGCTCCTTCACTTCCTGGTAGGTTTGCATTTGGCCCACTCTCACTTCTCACACATTTCATTTGACTCATCACTATGATGAACTGTCTAACTGACCAATAGAAATGTGCATTCTGAAAATTGTGGTGGGCACACTTTGACACTACAATCAGGGTTTGGCCATAGCAGTGGGGACTTGCTGGCTACTACAGGCATATGTACCTAGTCCCTTTCTCACATAACATAATCTCTTTAATGACTGTAATGACTGTAAGGATGAAGTCATGAAGCCCATTAGATAGCCCATTGTTTTTAGTGAGGTCAGACCGACCCATAGAGAGAGAGTAGCAGTGGAAAAATGTTATTCAGAAAGAAGCAGACTATGGATACATATTGATCAAATTAATGCTTACGTTAATTTATATTTACAAGCTTTTATAACATTTACACTCAATGGAACTATATATTTAAGAATGGACTTTGTATTGCAAGTGATAGATCAAAGTAATGAGAATACAGGGGTGAGTGTAATTTAAAAATGTGTGTATATGCTACAAGACCAGCGCGTGCAATTAAGATCATGGCGTATGACTCCACTGTTATCATAGCATATCATCATCCAATCTATAGTTTATTTTTACCTTGTGTGTATAACAGAGTTTTTGCAAAGTATGATGAGACTCTTTCCAGTAAACTTTTAACCCTCCTTTTCTGAGACTGACCTGGTCTCTTGGCACATTTCTTCTTCTAAAATATGCTCTCTTTATGCACTTTATAGAATTTTCCTAATGCATTCACTTTTTAAGAACACATGAATGACATTTTTGTCCTTTTAATAAGAGCATTGCCAAATTTGGAGTAATTTTGAATTACTCAATATTACACTAAGGTCATTGCAAACTTAATTATATTCAGTGGCTGAATAGATAACCATCACAAATAATATATAATTTGATAAATGATAAAAGCCTGCTTTTCAGTCCCAGGCAAGATCATACCTAGTTTTATATTTTAATGATTTCTTGGGTAGTATCAAAATCAAATGCATATCTACCACCTCTTCTTTGTGTAGCCCTCTTAACAGTGAGATGTATCTAGGTCTTAAGATTAGCTGGTTCTCATGATATGTGCATGTGAAGGTTGAAACTTTACATATCTGAAGACTCCACACATGTTGTTCTGTACAGGAAGGCTTCTGCTTCCCATTCTCAAACACAACTTTAGTAAGAAATGGCCTCTGTTTTATATAGTACCAAATGGGAATGGTAGCTTGGGACCCATCCACCTGTGTAGGTCAGGAATAGGAGCAGCCCCTTCTCCTGCGGTATCCCATGTCACTGAATCTATGACTTTACCTGTAGAAGATCTCAGTTTATTAATTTTTATCTGCACCTTTCTATTTTCTGCCCTTGAGTAGTGATGATTTCATATGGAAAATTACCAATTCATCAGTGATTTGTCTGAATATTTTCTTATGAATCTACTTGATTTGCAGGATTATAACATGTAGTAATCCAAACAGTCATAATTTAAGAATTTTATGATTTTCTGCAGATCTGGCAAACCTTTTATCATATATTCTGGTGTAGCGCTCACCCCTGAAGGAGCCGCCAGAAAAACCTGGGTATTTCTGTCCCCAAGCCAAAATGCACCGCCGAAAAAGGATCCACAGCACACCAACACACCTTAGACAGTTTTGTGAGTAGTTTTACTGAGCAAATATATAGATTTTGTCAAGCATTGCATAAAAGGAAACAATAATTGAAGGAGCAATAGTCAGTCTATAGCCCCTTCAGTCTGCTTGCGCTTTCCCAGACAGCACACACAGAGTCTGTGGCCTCCTCTCCATCAGCGGCAGCCACACAGCTCTGTCTCCTTCACTGGGTTCTCCCGGACTGAGCGCATTCAGCAACTCCAGCCCAACATCCTCTCTTCTGTGAAAGCAAAGCCTCCTGGGAATTGCAGTATCCATGATCTCACACAGCATGGCTTGTCCCAGTCTATGCACTGCAATTTCCACAAGTCTTTGCATACAGGCTGCACAAAGGTCAGTTAACCATTTACAAGCAACACACTAATCATCCCCGTAGCAATATGATATATATATATACATATATATATATATACACTATATTGCCAAAAGTATTGGGACGCCTGCCTTTACACGCACTTATATATATATGGGCTACACTTGTACTTTCTGCAATTTGTTTATGCTAAACAGTAGTTTAGTAGTGTATGTGCATGGTGAAGTCCAGATCATTCCCTGACATCCAGCTACTGATGGACTTCTTTAGATAAATCATATCTTGTGGAATTTGCACTTCTTCAAGATCTTGAAGAAAAAACCTTTTCCAGAAACAGAAGTATAAAGAAATTACCTAATATGAGGCGGTTAGGAGAAGCTACCTTGCAGTTGTTCTGAGCAATTGTTTTGAATGTTATCCGCCAAAATCACAGTGGTACTGCTAGCTGCATAACAAAAGAAAGTCAAATTATATAAGAAAGATGTATAGCTGGAAGGCATTTATTTGAGGTTACTGCGTATTTGCCAGCCTGTAGAGGGGTAAATGAAAAAAAAAAACAAGACTTTTATGCTAGTGAGAATATGTTTTCCAACCTATAGCACAAAATGGTCGACATGATGAATGTTCTTCTGCAACTTTCTCACTTATGCTCTCCCATTTCTTCACATCTTCATCTCCTTCCCATCATGCTGTTCCTTTTCCCCTAGGTGAACATGAAGATTTATTGACCAAAGTTGTAAACAGTGACAGAGTCAAAGCTAAGGTCAATATTTCCCCCGAGAGACAATGCATCTTAATGATTACTGGAGCAGAAGTCAATACATCTTGTTACATACTGTTAGGTGAATCATATGAAAGGGACTAATAAGCTGGGTGGACACCAAGCAAGATAATACAAAATAGTATGAAGCTGTGGTTACCAACAGCTATATGATGGAAAAGCATAAAAAATAAAAGCCACCAAAGGATTATTGAGGAATGTTATAAGGAGCAATATGTATACCTATATAGTGTAAAGAAAACTTATAATCATGTCAAGATCAAAGTGCTGTCCTCTAAAACACAAAGAGATAATTCCAATTGTTTCTGACCTCTGTGTATGTTGCCTTTTGTGCCATGTAATCTCACAAACAACTATCATGCAAATAATATTAATATACTGTACAGATCTTTCCTTAAACAGAGTTAAATGGGATAAAAAATATAACATACTAGTAAAGCAGATTGTATGTAAACTGCTAAACATCTCTTACTTTCTCTCTAAAGTAACATTCAGATTTTAGCCCCTGAATACCCATGGAAAACTATTTAATACAACAGATTGCCTTCTGTTAGAGATTATTCTCACTATTGTATTTTACTTCCCAAGAACACCAACTGTCTATCCTTCTTTTTATTGCCTCACATTTCTTAGGGGTTAAAAGTGAACCTTTCCATTCGCCAAGCTTGTATACTATGTGGAACCTTCATACCCTGCTCCATTAGCTGTTTAAAAGTGGCTCATCCTTTCTGCATACTGCACAGTGTACGCAGGCAAAACAGTGCTGTTACATGCTTGCAAATGTTGACTTTTTTCAAAAGTCAGCAGACTAATCTGCGTGCTCATATATGCAAAAAACATGTGATGCCTGCTTTGTCTTTGATGTGCACTGTTCTGCTTGCTTGTTACAGGTCTGCATCTCTAAATAGTCCGCATGACAGCCAGGGAACTAACATTTTTAGAAGAGGTCAGAAATGGCAACCTCCATATTCTCTCAGTATTCTTTATGCATACAGATGAGTAAAGTAGGGTACGCACGGTACAAATTTTGGCGGGTTCATCAGGAATTGCCAATCAGCTGCCAACTCTGTTCAGGAATTCTGACAGTGGCTGCCGGCAATGCAAACAGTGGGGGCTTTGTTCATCAACGCTTGTAAGCAATGCTGGAGGAATCTGTTCTATTTTTTTGTTCCACCTGTGGGTTGAACGAATAAAATAGACACGTGCATACCCAGGGCCGGATTTACTCTCTCTGCTACCCCAATGCCAGGTTCCTCAATGCTCCCCCCTGTATGCAAGCTGCATACAAATGTTCATCGCCGAGATCTTTTGTACAAAACAAGTGGCGGTTTCCCTGCTGTACATTCAGCCTGGCTTGCCCAAAGCAGGGCTAAATGTAGAAAACAACTACCTGCTCAGCGCCCGGTACTTCATGTCCCGGGCGTCGGGAGATAGGAATTCCACACCCGTGCTGCCCCTCTACTGCCTGCTGCCCCAAGGGCGGGCCTCAGTTGGCCTTGTGGGAAATCCGGCCCTGTGTATACCCCATTTTAATCAGTATGTTCAAGGGTTGTAGTGTATTATAAAAAGGCTTTTTAAATACTTTTATTTATAATTGAGAGCCCATATCCACTTTGCTGCAAAGTGGAAACAAATTCCACCTATCCTACATTAGTCACCTATCCTACATTAGTCACCTATCCTACATTACATTGTTTTCCCATCCTAAAATGAGCAATAAGTTCTTTACTATTGAATATGTGCTAGAAGTGATAGCATTTACATTAGCATTCAAATGGAAGAGACGTATTACATTTTTTTTAAAAGATTGATTTTGCTTTTATTAAGGAACTTTTACATTGATTTAAAAATATAGCCACGGCATAACTAAAGATTCAATTGGCTGTTCATGCTTGAAATTAATAGTTTATAATGTAAACTCTCATATAAAGCTACTATTCTTCCTGGTATGGGGGCAAGACTTGACATAGATACCTTTATTACCAATACCCCCACATTGTACAAAATATTTAATGGCAGACAAAATAATATTTAGAGTATCAGCCTGGGATATATAACAAATGTGCAGTGCAGCAGCATTGGTTATGCAATGCACAGGGCCTATAGCGACTGGCGAAGCCTACGCATGAGATGAACACCAGTCCTCTAGTTACTAACCTCTCAGCTATTTCAACTTGCAGTTGCTGCCTTGTAGGTCTCAGAATGTGACAGTTGACCAGCACATGCAATAATTTCATTTCATAGTCATCACCTAAGCGCGTGTCTTGTCCGTTGGAGCATTGTCACCCAAGCACCCAACATTGCATGCTGGACTCTGGTACTTATTTTGTCATGGTATTCTTTAGGAGGGGATAGTCCCCTATTATTAATTGGATGGACAACTTTAATCTTGGATTGTTAATTTGTTTACATTTGTGCGGTTACCCTGAGCTTTATAAATGGGCTTGTGTGTTTTTAAATTTGTAATATTTTGTTATTTAAGAAAATTTTATTTTGAATTCCTCTTAAATAAACACCACAGCCGTTTATGCCATTATGCTATGTCTGTCTTTATTTATTCTTACATCCTTATTAGTTGTTAGTTAGTTTTTTGTTTTCTGGGGTTTATCTTATGCAGTTTGGTATATACAGTGAAACAGGGAGGAATATACTGTATGCAGTTGAACAGTATGAAGCATATACTGTGAAGCCCATCATATACAGACACGCAGATTAAAATATTAAACATAATCAACAATGTACGCAGCTGATCAGTGTGAAGTATATACTGTACACCAGCAAGCACTGCAGAATATATACCATACAGCACAATTTATACAGTGTAACAGTTCAATGTTTGTTGCTATGTGTGCTGAATATGTTGTAATTTGTTGTCTCCACTATGCTAGGCATGGTGTGTGTTGCTGCTTTGGTGCGTGCTGGGTATTTTGCACTCTGCTGTGTGGTGTGCATATTGCTATAGTTTATATATCATTGTGTATTGCTTGCTGTGTGTGTAAGGGAGGTATAGGAAACAGCTGCTCACACACCCAGACCCACACACTCTATAGTGCCTTTATTTCTGTGGACAAGTTTTTAGACACGTTATTCTGTTGATAGTAAACAGTAAATCAGAATATACTTTAAGGAGTGCTTGTAGTATGTAGGTGGCACTGTCGGTGTTCAAATGAAATAACTTCCTGGCACATGTTTTATAGCTGCAAAATACCAGCTATGTAAGCCAAACTTGGTCATCAAAGGTGGTTATTAGTTCTTAATGCCCTAAGAACATTAACTCGTTTTTTTTTGTGTGGGTTTGATCACTGGATATATGCTATGCTTAGGTGTGAAAATATGATTCATGACTCTTGAGTAAGACATAGGGTGTGTATGTGAATATCAAAACTTCTTTAAAGGTAAGGGAGTTTCTGACTTGTATCGCCAACCTGGTGGGTGGAGATTCTTGTAGAAAGCTTCAAGATAAAGCAATAGAATCACTAGGGAGGAGAATGATAATCCAGTTTTCTGTGTTTTACTGTGACTGGCAATGACTTTGACTGAAACATTAATTACATTCACAGTTTAGGCTACAAAATTATTTATTGCATTTGTAAATGTTTTATACATGTGTGTTCCTAATTCTAAAAATCATGGTGGCATGAAAATGCATAATTTTCTAAGAGCACACAACATAAGTACAGTAAACCGTAGTAACCAATCAGAATGTACTGTTCCCTTTATAGTTTTGTTGCACTGGTATAAAAAGTTTGCAAGTTTAGAATCACTATAAATGATGTATATTGGTGACTGTCACATAGCTGTAGCTGATTAAAAGAGAACTATGGGGTAAGTGTTTTTCCCCATAGTTCTCTTAAGGGTCACGGGAGGACATATACTAGCATCCTTCCATGACCCAAAGCTTAGTATATCGCGAGCTGCAGCTCGCGGTATACTGAGACCAAGGCAGCCGGGACGGATCCTTACATTACTGTCGAGATCCACCCAGCTGCGTGAATGACAGCTGGCTCTGCATATCCAGATGCAGAGCCAGCTGTGCCCGCCCCCTCCCCAGTCCGTTCCTCCAATCAGTGCTGGAGGATCGGAGCAGGGAGGGGGGAATCCCTGCAGGGAGATGATCGAGAAGTGAGCGAGTGATGGTATTTGTTCGCTCACTTCCCGATCTATTGATCTGACATGTGACAGTTTCATTGCCACACTTCGGCTCGAACTATGAGGATGAGTATAAATCACTCATCTCATAGTTCTCCTTTAAGTTAGCCATACATAAGAGTTCATGAGTGCTCCATTAGAGACAGTCAAGCCTTAAAGTAGTAAAGTAGTCAAATTAATTTTTTATGTTTTTGCATATATGTAATGCTAGCAAACAGTAGATAAATGTAAAAACATTAAAAAAGTGACCAAATAGGTAAATACTTACCTCTGTCTCCGCCGATTGCTCCTGGCTGTAAAATCCAGCTTCCCTGAGTGGCCGTGCAGGAGGATGAGTGCAGGCGCATGCGCAGTGGCGATCACCGGTGGGAAGAAGAGGAGAGACGCAGTGAGAGTAAATGCACGCAGCCATGAGGGTGAATGCCAGACAGACTCCGTGGGACAGGAAGAAAGAGGAGTCTGCACTGGATCAGAGACTGGTACCAGCACTAGAGAGAGGGCTGGAAGCAAGTGGAAAGGAGGACATAATCGGATCAAGAGGCATCATTTAAGGCAGGGGTCTCAAACCTCCGGCCCTCCAGCTGTGGTGGAACTACAAATCCCATGAGGCATTGCAAGATTCTCACAACCACAGACATGACTCCCGAAGAGAGATGCATCATGGGATTTGTAGTTTCACCACAGCACAAATGGGCCGGAGGTTTGAGACCCCTGATTTAAGGTAAGTCCTTACAGCAGCATGGGGGGCAGGATTTTTTTTAGTTTAATGTCACTTTAAAGCTGAACTCCAGAAAAACAACATAACACAAACAAATGAAATCCAATAATGGAAGAGGTTTTGCCTGCCAAAGTATTTGCAATTGTGTACTGCCAGTCATAACATTTGAACAGCTTTTGAGAACTGCAGAGCAAGTTTGGTGACCTGTATTTTCTCTAATGCAATGAAGCAATGCAATGTGGTCAGATGCCTAATCCCAAACTACAATGAAGGAACAGCAGAACAATGATGAGCTCATCTCTCTGCTCACTCTGCTCTCTTCTCTTGCCAGCATATTCCACTATATAGAGAATTAAACAAGGCAGAAACATAAAAGATGCCAAAACAAATTTATGTACTTTTATTCGCAGCATTTAAAACAACATTTACTTTCAACTTTGACGCTTAACATCTTTTTAATTTAATGCTTGATGTTCAGTTTAAATACACTGGACAATTTGTGTCAGACAGCATCTCCAAAGCATGCAAAATATGGTTCTGGCTTTTATTAGTACAGATCAAAACATAATTTTGCAATTCATTCTATTGACATCCCAGCTTAAAGAGACCCTGTTACCAATGTAAAAAAATTGTAGGTAAAAGCACAGACAAGTCTTTTATTCTCTTGTACTGTGACTTTGAACTTGCTAGTAAATCTGACTACTCCAGGAAAGACAATTCCATAAAACAGCCCCCTCCCTCCTTGCAGGTCCTATCTCTTTCCACTTCTTGGAGTGTCTAATTATCCTCTGTGTTGGTCCAGATCCTCCGGCCCTCACTTCTACCTTTTATGTAGCAGCCAGGGGTGCGGTGAATGGGAATACTATGTAGTTCTACAGTTTTAAACGTGCTGGAGCTGCTTACATTCCATCCAAGATGGCGGCAACCAGCTTCTTGGATGGAATGTCTACACAAGGGAGGCATTTACAAGTAAACAACATGCCTAAAATAGGTTAAATGAACATTTAAACTTATGAGAAGATGTGTGTTGATTGAATGGTCTGGTGACACGGCCAATTTAAAATATTTTTCCTTGAATTTGCAGTCAGGTTATTGAACAGTTCCAATAGAATAATTTGTACTGTGTTATTTGCTTTCTGAATAAATAACTTATGAGGATGACCGGGAAGCTAACTTAATTTGTTGTTTAAAACAACCCTGTCACTATACTAATTTCAATCAGTTCAGGCATACTTGTAAAAGAAAAGTGTAAATACTTACCTTTCCTGCTGCCTGTGATGTTGAATGCCTATTCAATCCAAAGAAATGTTCATGTGAATCCACAGGTAAACTGAAATATCCAGGAGTGGTTATCTTCTGTTTCTGCTGCGGCCCTTACTGTTTCCTTCTGCTGACTTCCACCCCTTACATTTACAGTAGTGATGTCACAGTCAACCGGTGAAAGCTATGGAGGACCCAGGTGATGGACACTCCCAGAATTGCCAGTTGGGATTGAAGTGGCATTTGGCAGCACCGACAGTGTGAAAGGTGAATATCTACACTCTTTTTTTAATATGTATGCTTTTTTGAGCAATTTTACAATAAAGACAAGATCACGTTAAGAAGCAAAGGTATTCATGTAAGGTTTCTAGTGTCTGATGCCTCAAAAATGTTGGAGAGCAACTGACAGTGTATGGTGAGCACTGTATTATGTGTTAGAAACAATCACAACAGACATCTTTTGAACACCACTGTTAATGAATACCTATGAAATTTTGAACTGTAGTAGATCATGACCTTTGCATGCTGATAAGAAATGACCTTGAATGTTTATGGGCTCATTTAATGGAAAAATGGACTATCAGTAGAATTACCATCTTCTTATGTCTAGCATGTAGGAAGCTAGCTTATAATGTATCATGATAAGGCAAATAATTGTACAAAATGCAAACTCATTTATGGCTTTGGTACATTATCTTAATTTGTGTTGAATTCATAATTTAGCTGAAATCTTCAAAATATACTTACAATCCACCCATATATAGATACAATTTCATTTACATAACTGTGTTCGTATCATGCATTCCAGTGCTCTAAATATCTGCGTTGAGTTTTGTATGTACTCTTTTTTTTGTATGGGTAAGTTTTCTCTGGTTGCGTTATCTTTCTCTGACAATCCAAAAATATACTGCTAAGTAGTTTCCTACTTACTAAATTGACCCTGGAAAGTGTGTTTGCTTGCATGACTTTTTTATGGAAATTAGATTGTGAGCTCTGTTGGAGTCTGACTGGGGATGGTTGAGAGGGGAATATGTTAAGTTATATAAATTAGCATAATAAATAAAATTTGTACTGCATACTAAATGCTTTGGATGTATATCTGTGATGATTTTCAAATGAGATCAGGATTTCCCACAAGCGGCTGGGTTTTGCAGATATAGGCTATGGATTTAAAATTGTTTTCATAGTGAACATATGTAAGTGTATGGTAATGAAGATAATCATCCTTAAGCATGTTTATTAGCTACATACTTTAGTGTTTATTGGGAAGGCTTTGTTGGCAGTAGCTTGTAATTTCTATCATTCATAACTTCCTAATCTGAAAAGGTGTGCAGAAAAGAAAGGCAGTGTTTATAAAAAATCAAAGAAATAAAAATGTTAATGGAAAAACAAAAGTTTTTTTAACGGTAGGGTGCAGGTAGTGGTGCTAGCAAGAAAAGCAATTCTGGAGAAATATAGGAGCCAGAAACATGTTTTCAATGACAACTCTCAGCATCCCATGACAGTGCTTAGGAGCTAAAAATGTTTGGAAAAACTTTATTGACATATGGTATGTGCAAAGCATTGCACTGATAGTATAATCAGTAACCTAAATGCCCCATGAATCATTACTACACATTTCTAGACATTTATATTTCCACTTTTCTGTCAAATTTGAGAAAACCCCAATATATGTTTGTTATGTGTTCCCATTTACACAGCATAACAAATAGAAAAAAATAATTCGTAACATCTAAATGTTTCTTATAGCAGGCATTTGGGTGAAATGCAAGCTACTGGGAACAATTTAAAAGTGACTCTATCCCCATACAAAGACTGAGGACACACTGGGGGGGATTTATGCAGAAGCCAAATTATTAGATCTTTAACCCTTTGTTAGGACAGACAGTGTTCAAAGGTGGTTTACAACTGAAAATGAGATCTGCTAACACAGTACAGACAGGATTCATTTTGCTAAACATTACCGCCCAAGCCCCTTTTCAGAGGAAAACTCAATTTTGGAGTTTTCAGAAATGAGGAAGTAAAATGTAAGCAGCATTTTTAAAATATTTCTTTAGGTTATGCTATGTGATTAAAATCATGTAGCAAATATAAAGTCGAAATGCTAATTTGGCTGAAAAAGTGGACATACACTTAAACGTTAACTCAATCTTAAAGTGACAATACACTTGGGAGTTAATTCTTAGAAATACATTTAAATGCCTTAAATATTGAAACAAATGTATGTTATTTGTGTATCACTCAGCTGTAGATCCTCAAATCATATCTGAATTGGTGCTGACACTGTCCTTCCTTCTGGAGGGTGGCTACTTTTATTCCGCATGGTCCCTGTGTGTGTTGTAAAGTAGCGACCGCTCCAAGCTAACTCCCATGATAGACTACAATCTCTGTTTAGTTTACTAATTTGTATTGAGATTTTAGTCCACCTGATCATCATAGCTGACTTGCTCTTAGACCGGCCCTCCCAGCATCTCTCCCCCTCCACTGCAGCAGTCTAAAGTCCCATAAATCATCCTGTCCAATGCACTGTGTATAGGATGTTGAGGGACATCCCACTGCTACAGCATAGGAGGAGAAAGGCTGGAGGGAGCATTGCCACAGCCGGTTGGCTTCGAGAATCAAGTTAGTATAACTTTTTTTATTTTTCTCCCTAGACCAACAGGAGCACTTAACCCTCTCAGTGAAGGGGTAGTCCCACTGCAAGAGTTAATCATTATTTTTTCTTTAAGCTCACAGGAAATCATACGTAAAATGAACAGATATTTTTTGTACTGTCTGAAAATTATCTCAGTGTGGAATAGAAAAACGAACGCAGTCAACGCATCTAAGGGCTAGTAAGCAATATATTACATTTTGTTTTTGGGTTTAGTTATCCTTTAAATATTAATGCTCTATTGGATTTGGCAAACGTTTAACACAACACAAATGGTAATGGAGAAGAAACAGGTAAAAATAATGTTACATAGACCAGCTATGTATTGTCTGTGTAGGCAGTTTAGCTCCCTGATGAAATAACCAGGTGTTATGGTTAGATGTGCAAAAGCATTTGAATTCAGCAATCATATATTCAGATGACATAGGCCATCTTTTTTTGCATGTTTTACTATAGCTATTATAGATAATGTTGTAAAATCCAACAGAAAAAGTTTTTATATCCTTATATTTGTTAGTAAATGTGCATGTTATACTTTGGAAAGCTATGCATTTGTTGAATAATCACCCATACAAAAGATAATAGATTTCCTTCTAGTTTTCTCATGACCTGTTTAAAGTAATGCTTCTATCATTTGGCCATGTAGTGGCTAACAAAAGCGTAATAATGAGCACTTCTGCTCATCAACAACTCTCACTGCATCTGTCTGCTGAATTATAGACAAAATCAAGTCATTAAAGAATGTGAAGCGTCTCTGCTTGTCACTGTCAGTAAAGCATCGGCTCATCTATAGCCAGCCCAGAACTAATCTTTTGTAAATCTAGAATTTAGGGTTAAACAGTAAGCTGAACTTACACATTTCTAAACCAAATTCTACTGAAATACAAAATTGGAAATTACTATCAAAGTTATCTCTAAAATACAGTAGTTCAAAAAAAAGCTACGTCCTGCCTCACAAACACCCCACATATAGAAATTGATTCAAATATTTTGTGACTTAACTTGAAGAATGTGAAGAAATAGTAGGTGAGATGGAACTTAATTGTTTAGTAATAGCAAATTAGATGGGACCTATTATAAATGAAGTGAGTCACCTTTCTTTGCTTCTTATAATAGAGTAACCTGTTTTATAACTTATCTCCTACACCTTCCATTTCATACAGTTGCTGTCAATATGATATTAAAGACCCATCACTTTTAAAGTGTCTAGGATATTTCTGAAAGCATAGCTCACTTTGCAATATTTGGTTCACTGTAAATGAGATAGGATATTTACTATGCGCATTTTCAGTGTCATCTAATTAAAAATAATTGCATTGGTATAAAAAACTGATAAACCTTAAAGAAAGGAGAATGCATGAATTTCTTTTTTTTTTTTTACTTTTTTACTAGTCATTTTTTCTTTTTGTTCAAGATAATTTTTTTCTTCAATTAAGACTTCCTCATCGATGCTGTTTGAGATGATCTCTTATGCAACCAACTGCATCAGCATTTCCTCAGTAGTTATAAATCAAACATGTCTGGGTTTTGTTCACATGATCTTCACTGAACCCAGCCAGAAATCCAGGTTTAGCAAATGTCCAAGTGAAGCAAACCCATGGCCGCCTGTGTCCTAGTAACCAATACATCATTGGTTGCTAGGACGTAAGTGGGTGTACAATACAAGGAATGACTTTGTGAGCCTGTCTGTGTTCTAGTAACTAATGACACTGTGCATGGTATTTGTATCTAGATATTTATACACAGTATATTTCTTTATGGAAATTCATAAATCCTGATTTTAAATGAGACAATATATAAAATCATATGTGTTCATAACTGATCATATCTGTTTTATAGCCATGAAGAAGGTGGAGGTTTTTGAGCCCAGAAATGAGTTGTTTGTAAAGCAATACTGATATTAAAAGTTTTTGGACTTTCAGACTTTTTGGTGCTCTCATTTGACTTAATACATGCCAAACTTTTATTTACAAGGGAAATAAAAAGTAGAACAGTGATGAACTCATCTCTGTCAGTCTGCTGTCTCCTCCTATCAGCATGATTCTTGTCAGCACATGAACTGATTTTCCTTCTACTGCTTCTCCCTCTCAGAGGTTTATTCTACAGGGACAGTGAGAGTCTGATACATAGTAACAATCAGGTACTCACACTAGTTAAAATTCCTCTGGGGAAAACCTTTGGGCCACTTGAAATTAGACACCACATTTCCCATTGGGGCATGATTCTAAACTAGCAGGCTTTTGGGCTTTTGCCGTTTACTTCTTCTTATCAGCCACCACTGATATTTAAGAATACATTAAGGCCTGCCATGTTTGTGCTCAATCCAAGCCCTCTACTAAAGCAGCCATTGAGAGCTGCTCTCCTCCCCTTCTGTTAGACTGAAACCAGTTTTAGATTCTTCCTGCTCTGATCAGCCTATTTTCAGCTGACTACCTGAGCAATACCATTACTAGTTAAAAGCTAAGCCCTTGGTGTGTTCACCTGCTGTTTAGCCCGTTATCCAAAGCATTTTCTATATCAATTACCATGTACAGACTTCTGGTGTTGCTTCCTGGTTATCAGCGTCTGCTGCCTGCCTTGACCTAAGGCTGGCTCCTGATTTCTGTTGCTGCTGCCTGCAATGATCTACAGCTGGTTCCTGGTAACCTGTGTCTGCCGCCTGCTTGTTTCTGGTTATCCATGTCCACTGCTTAGTTAATTTCCATTGCTTAGATCTGTAGACTGTTTCTTCTAACCTGGCTTCTGGTTCATACTGCCTGAGCAGGGTAAACCTGAGAGTCGTGACCTGGGGTCAGCACGAATCACTCCCATGAGGGCTCCCTGGTAAATAACCACTGTCTCTTAGACTTAGCACCCCGGGGGACGATGCATCAGCTCCTCTCTGTTGAACCATGCTTAGGTCACAGGTCCCATTTCAATTCCAGAGTCCCTCCACTTTATCACAGTCAAGCATGCTTCCAATTCTGTGAATCAAGGTCCTTGACTTTACAGGCCCCATGGTGTCCTGATGTCCATTGGTTTGTATGCAAACTTTCCAATGGAGTAAACCACATTGACATTTACAAGGGCCAATTCTCGTTATTCAATTCTTTTAATCTTGTATCTTTTAAAGGTGGTAGAATCATTCTTGTAAACTAACATTAGTCACAGTTGTAATAAGTTATAATAGTCTCTCAAAGCATGTTTATAGCAAAAACATTTCTTTATAGTTTAGTATAAAACAGGGAGGGTAAAAACACCTGTACTTTGTGGCTGTCTGTGTCACAGAGACAAAACAGTAAGAGCTTGTTTACATGAGCAGCCTGCTTTTACCGCCCCTCGAACGCACATGTATAAAAGTAAGGAAAATCCCCTCTTGGACAGCTATAACCAGAACAGGTGTCCCGATGGAATGATTTCCCCTCGCCTGCTGTTCTAGTGACAACTGAAAAATGTAGACATTTTCTTTACTTTCTGTCCTGGTGACCATGGTCTCCAAGACTATCAGAGAGGATGAATCTCCTCAGCAAGAGCTCAACAATAAGAACCTGCTGAAGGTTTGAAACTTCCCAAACTCTACCAAAATTTTTTTTAAAAATAAAATAACATGTTCGACTTAAGATACACCTATTGAGAATTAAAAACAATGGTATATTGCAGCTTTCTAGTCCTTTAATGTTGTGGCTGCATTCATTTTCTTTTTTTTCAGGCTTCTTCTCCTCTATTTTCACCTGGTAATCCTACTAGTTACACATTTCATGTCCTAGTAAATAATTTCCATCAGGTGTACTTACTTTTTTCACATGATTGTAAATGGTGATTCAAAATTTGTTGGAAAACTTGTGCAAGAATGCATTTGTACAATGCAAACCATATAATTAATCCATTTTACAAGAACTTCCTTGTGACAGCTAGTGATAAAAAAAAAAAATACTGGACTAGTGAAATTCCTAACCCTTCAGTTGATATTTAAAAGTTTGTTGAAGGAGATAATTTTGCAAACTTGGCAACTCTAAAACTGTCTCTGTGGACAGAAGCAGTTAAGGGTTTTCTAGGAATTTACAAACCTGGTTAGCATTAAGAACTACTTTATATTAGCATATTTTGCTAATAGGTGTGCCAGCATCTCTTAGTTGCAGAGTTAAAGTGTAAAAATGACACCTGTACAGTTATTAGATTGTCCAAACCAGGTAAATTGCTGTAATCACCCCAGGGGTTGGATGGAGAGGTGTGAAAAAAACCTTTTTAACATGATTAAGGGAGTAAGAACAAACCCTGGAGATTTGGATCAGAGATAATAGCATAATTATTTAAAACGATTTGTAGAACGTATCTAATGGAGACCAGTGTGAGGGTTACATTAAAGGGGCAGTTGTATGAAGGGCCAAGCAGCTTTGTAAATTAAATGTATATATACCACATAACAGTTTACAGTGGAGCAACTCCTCTCCCTCTCTCTGTATATGTATAATATATATATAGATAGATATCTACTGTATATAGATAGATATCTATCTATCTACATAGATATATATCTATCTATATAGATAGATATCTATATGTACAGTATATGTATATAGATATATACAGACATTCCTCGGTTACCGACTTACCTGCTTTGCGACCACTCGCACTTACGACGGACCGCCGAGAGACCTCCGACCTCGCGTGTCAACGTCAGTGCGACGTGTCGCCGGCGGAAGTGACATCCTCCGATCTTCACTGCGGGTCCCGGAAAGTATTTTCATTGCCGATGTACAGTACACTGTTCGGTACTGTACATCTGCAACGCTATACAGTACTGTACTAATGCAGTACAGTACTGTATAGAGTTCCTCACTTAACGACCAATTCGTTTAACGACCTGGTCGTAGGAACGGAACTCGGTCGTTAAGTGAGGAATGCCTGTATATATATCTATATACATATGGTCTTAAGCAGCCGTGTCTGAATTTGCTACAATATAACTGTAGCATAATAATAACAACAATAATACAAATGATAAAGAAAATGTTTTAAACAAAGTAACACAAGATGCATAATATGAAAGAAGAAAAGCAGGATCAGTAAATCATATCCAAGCAATAAACAAAGGCTAAATTCCATAGATATAATTACACAGTTAAACATAAGTGACACAATTAAATATGTCATAATTATGATAAAACCCCTGCGGGTTAAGGCAATTCAGCCTGGGAATCCAGAAGACTTCTCCTTTTTTCAGCATTTAATGTAATTATCTTCCTGTCTCTGTTTAGGTGTGTAATTCATCATTATAAATTTCAATTGCTGCTTTGAATATAAAACATAATGAAACTGATGACAAACCTTTAAAGTCTAACTCTAGGCTAATATTTTTTTTTTAAAAGGTTACCCTAGCACTAGTTAAAATAAAAAATTGCTCCTTCAGTAGTTCCTTTCTGCCACAAGATATGCTCTGTGACATTTAACACAGAAGACTGAGTACATACGGTGAGTGCAGGACATCATGGACCAACCCCTTGTGGGGGCATCACCATGGTGTGCTGCACTCACAATACTAGCGATAACGAATGAGGTCAACACCACTCTCAGCATTATTAAGAACCCTCAGCGCTGGAGAATAGGACTCTTCACATTACATGATAACCCTGAAGACTTCTAAAAAAGGTAAGTATACAACAACAAATCATAAAATGCATGCTAGGGTGTCTCCAGGGAAGAGGTGGGAGTTTACTAGGGGAGGTCAGAGTCAGGTTTAAATTTGCTTTGATTCAGGTGCATCAAAAAAACTTGCATTGACCAATTCTGTTTTTAACCAGTTGACATCCACGGTGTTAAACCCCCTTCCCATCCAGGCCATTTTTCAGTATTCAGCGCTGCGGTACTTTAACTGACATTTATTCCGTCATGCAGCGCTGTACTGAAATGAATTTTATACCCTTTTTTGGGGACAGATAGAGATTTCTTTTGGTGGTATTTATTCACCACTGGGGGTTTTATTTTTTTACTATATTAAGGAAAAATTACCGAAATGTAAAAAAAAAAAACAGTTTCCCCTATATTAAATGATAAAACATTTATTATTACCCAATTTTTTGGTAAAATATAAAAGATGGGGTCACGTCGGGTAAAAAGACACTAAACATGTCAAGCCTTAAAATTGCGTGCGCGCGCGAAACCTCAAAAAACGATAATACCCAAAATTGGCCATAGGCGACGCTTTAAAAGCTGTTACCGCTCATCAGTTTAGTGTTATCAGTGATTGATGGCCCTAAAATGATTGCTCTCACTGCGACGTTCGCGGCGATATGTAACATGTGTAGCGCAATTGTAATTTTTGCGCGCTGGGGCACCGGACGCGTATTTACGTTTATAGGCGCGTAAACGTGGGGGTGGGGGAGTTAAACATTTTGGGGGGGTTTTTTCCCCTTTTTTTATATGTGGCTTTTATTTTATTTTATTTTTTTATGTGTTACTTTTCTTTTTTTTTATTTATATTTTTTTTTTTGCACTTATTGTTATTGCTATTATATAGGGGGATAACAACCCCCTATATAATAGCAAAGGCACACTGACAGGTCCTCTTTATGGAGATATTAGGGGTCTCTAGGACCCCTAATATCACCTGTGGACCCCAAAAGAAGCTGATGAAGCAGAGATCTGCTTTATCAGCTTCTTCTCTCTGGCTATAGCAGCCAGATGACTGACAGGTGAATGCGGAAGTGATGTAATACACATCACTTCTGCATTCACAGCCCGGACGGGGATCAGCAAGGAGCTGATCTCCCGGAAACCGGAAGCGCCGACCGGGCGCGGGGGGGGCGCCGCAAACGAGCACATATAGGCGATCGGCGGGCTATGGACCCGCTGATCGCCTATATGTGTAACACCCGGTAACGGGTGTGTGCACTGATCGGGTCTTTTCTGCCCGTGCGTGCCCGCTAGGGGGCGCGCGCGGGCAGGAAAAAATTGCCGTCTGGAGACGGCAACTCGCAGATGCAGCAGTGCCGTCCGTCCATTTTTTTACTACGGGCGGATGGCAAGAGGTTAAACTTTTTTGTACCATAGTGATTGTTATGTAGGATAGCAAACAAAAGGAAAGGCATCCATAAATGCCACCTTATATGTCAAGGTGATAATACGGTTCATTACTAAATATTCACCAAGCCTTCTCCAAGACCATAGCTGTCCTTTTAAAAGGGAATATTCTTAACGGGCTGGCAGACATCTGAAGGTGCCTGCAGGCTGCCTTTAATCTCAAAGCACTTGAACCCTTTAGGTTGCCTCTGATTCTCTGTATAGAATTCTAGGAGCCAATCAGCTCTGCTAGTGCTCGCAACATGTGTTGCTAGCTATACATGTTTAATTTTCTCTCATTCAGTCCCATGTGCTAAATGGGAGATTTTACTCAATGCCCCATCAACGTTACACATCATGGATGGAGGAATCTCCAATGTCCGCTACTGTATTCAGACAGCTGACACCCAAGGCTGTCTGAATACCTGAATAGTGGCTGATTGGATGCAGTCACTCTTCAGCCAACAATTTTACACCTAGCTCCTCATAATTGAAGTTTGACAAGCAGGGGGTTCCAACATGGTCACCCATGACTTGAATTTTGGCTGATTCAACAGGAGTTGGCTGAAATTCAAGCAGTATATGGCCAACGTTAATGCACATAATCACATTTTTAGTTTGATTTTGGTTTTTATTAGGGCACATTCACACACCTATTTTCTCAAAACGTATGAAAACATTAACATTTAAATTCTCTTTTTTGGTCCCTTTTGACCTGTTTTATATATGTTATTAAAAGCATTTTGTTATATCTGTTGGAAAAGTGTAAAAAAAAATACCTGTAGCTCCCACCAAAAGTCTTGTCAGCTGATTACATCCTATGCTCTTTGCCTCCGCTGACTGTTAACAGTGTCTATTGTTCCCAGCTCTTTATGAGGACTACTGGTTCCGGTTCCTCTATGTTATGGAGAAGCAGAGAGGGGGGTCTGTAGTCCTGCACCATCTCTGTTGTATATACTGCAGTATATTTAATTTGTGGTTTTAGGTTTAGATACACTTTAAGCCCAAACCCTTTGTTGCTGGCTCATTTCCTAGGTTGAAAGAATACACTTGAGTAAGTTTCTCAAAGAAACAGGGAATGTAGCAGTACTGTTGAAAAGATGTGAATATGGCAGCACTGTAGAAAAGAGGTAAATATAGCTGCTCTGTGGAAAAGTTGAACCTTCCCTGATTGTTTGTGCGCATTAAGACAGCTAGACCTAGTGGGTACAGGACCTTAAAAGGAGAAAAATTGTTTAGGATTTTTTTCCATTTAAGTGACTATAAAATATTCCATATAAATATTTCATTTTTATTTATTTATAGCCAGGAGGTGTCACTCTAGGCTCCATTAACATATATACCTGTCTATTCTTAGCTGCTCTCTTCAAAAAGTGCTCAAGCTGAAATCTACACAAAGCAGAATGAGTCAGAGCATTGACTTCCCTTCTCTCTCTTTTCCTAGAGGTAAACAGCATCTCATTTGCTCTCTCTTTAGAAAACCCATAATGCTCTGGGACACCAGTTTCATGGGTGCAAGTAAAAAATAGCAAGTGAATGTTGGAAACGTGTCACAATTCTATATTTGTTCAGGTTCAGAGACTCAAAATGCATTGAAAATAATACATCAGCATGACAGCCAAGGAACTAACATTCTCAAAAGAGGAGTCAGCAGTGGCAGCCTCCATTTTTTTTACCATGAGAGAGTCACTTTAAACGTTTAGTTGTAAAAAGAAGATCTTATATAAATAGTAAAAATAAAAGATAAACCATCAGTTTAAGAACACACTTTAAAATTAATCCCAAACCATCATAGTTTATCTTAGTAATGATAACTAAATTGAATTTAAGATGTAATGCAAGCAGTCTAAGGGCCCAACAACCATATTCTACGGTCTTAATAATATCTGCACAGCACTCTTGGCATCTCAAGTTGGTGCTGTGCAAATAAAGGCATGATGACCACTTGCATGAATCCTAACAAAGGCCAGGCCAGGACAGTGTTCTATCCCTTTCGGTTTGATCTTCAACGTGTTATTTTATGTATCACTTGCCCCTCCCTTTTAGATTGTAAGCTCTCACGGCAGAGCCCTCCTTACCATCGTGTCTTGAACTGTATTATAATGTCTTCCCTATGTTGTAAAGCATTGCACAAACTGTTGGCGCTATATACATTCTGTATAACAATAATAATTTAATAATAAAAGGCCTGTTGTGGTCATTAGGGCATCCATGAAGGGACATTTTCCCAATAGGCATGTTGAGAGGCTTGGGAAAGTTCTTTCATGAGGCTCACCCAGTATTGGATTATAGGAGGGAAGAGGTTGTGTTTCTGGAAAGTCTGCAAGGGAAGGGAAGGTCCAGTTTTGGGGTGTGATTTCAGTTGTGTAGGGGTTTGTGGGTAGAACCATAGAAGTCTGCTCAGGAAAAAGTTGGAAGAGGCTTGTTTAAATATGATCCATTGTTTGGTTTCACTGTGCCTGCACCAGTCTGACCAGCTGATAAGCAGTGGTAATTAAAATAAGTCAGGGATCACTAAGCCTCTGTAAGCTTCTGGAGGTTGAGGAGTCTGGGATGAATCTTTAAATCTGGGAGGTTTGTTGGTTCGTAAGAATTAAAAAAAATATAAGTTGATCAATTGAATGTAGCATGGTGGAATATGTATAAGTAGGGTTGAGATTAAATTTAAAAAAAAATAGGTAGGATGGTCATTTTGAAGCTGTTGTAACAGCAAAATCAGGGGAACAAGCTTGAGTTCCATTTTTGGATCAGAGACGGTGATTTTTAGAGGAGGGGTGGAAAATTCAGAGAAAAGGTGTCCTTTAAGTTGGATTGAATTAGGGTATCCACATATTTGATGTTCGCTGATGTAGCCCATTTAAGGCTATTTTTTCAGTTTTCTGGTTTATTGCAGGGTTAGTGCGGTGTCCATTGACTCTGATTTTTGGAAATTTAAGATGGAAGAGTTCCCTATATGTTTTACATTTTTTCAGGTGGGGAGGGAGGTATGAGTAAGAAAGAAATGAGAGAGAAGAGAAGTTATCCTGCATAAGCAGAGAGTGGTGCAATTTTACAATTTATGATAGGAGAGTGTCATTTTCTGACATTATAGTTATTTGCTGTATTAAGAGAATAGGCATATAGATTTATATAAGGGTTTAAAGTGTATGTAAACAATGAACTTCTTGTATTTGCTCCCGGTAAGCCTGTTAAATAAACCATCATGAATATTACATAAGGTATATCTGTTCCACGGGTACACAAAAAAATAGTTAATCCTTCCCAAAAAATCAAGTGAGCCTCTAACTTCCTGTGATTTTTGCCTGTGCTACACTGCAATTTCAAGCAGTGTTATAAGCCCTGTCTAGTTCTAGTTCACCTATGTGAACTACAGAACACCTCCCTACTATTATTTAAATCGTGAACAAACAGCCTAATTTAGGTTTGAAGAGTTAGATCACGCACACACATCTAGTAATCATTATATATACACTATTTGTCAGTTTTAGTATTGTATAAAAATATGAATGCCAGCTAAAGAAAATCAGTTGAGGAGTTCCCTGTGTTTTAATCCATAGACTTAGGTGCATTTTTATATAGCAAATGGGTCTGCACTGAATAAATGTTATAAATTCAATGCAGACCACCCAAGACCAACATTTTTCAACCAAAATGGACCTTGACCACAAACTAATCCCTAAGAAACATCTAAATATACAGTATACCAACGTTGGTTATGATGTTAAGAGCACCATAAGTGGAGAATAAATTGTTACTTGTCACATACAATTATACATATGATAAGTAAGGAGCACATCAGAAAATTACATAGCTGGACAAGGTACCTGCACATCTTGTAGTGGACTACATTTCCCAGAGTTCTTTGAGAATATTCTTCTTTTAGCAGGCAAAATAATTCTTAGAATTGAAGCTAAATAACAGCTGGAACCTACCGTGGCAAGGAACACTTTCTGTTTTTAACACATCTACATTTTTTTTTTCCAGCTGCAGCAAGTCTAAATCAGATTTGCAATTAAGAAATAAAATGCTGCCTTGCTAAGATCAGAAGTCAAACTCTGTCTGGTTCTCAAGCTCGCATTGAAATCTTGCTCAAAGTAGAAACATTTACTGTATGTAGCATTAAATCAAATGGCTAATGTGACTGTCAAGATTTCAGGTTCCTAAAATCAGCACTATAATTAGCAATCAGTAATCACTGTTATAGTGGAATAAGGCTTGTAATCTTCAAATTACCTGTTTGCACCAATTACATCTTACTGATGAAACATTCCAATCAAGTGCATGTGTGCCTTCTAAAAAAAAAAAAGGATAAAAACATTATCACAAAGAACACTAAACTACCCTAAATTAATCACCCACCACCACCCATCTCTTTTTCGAGCAAAATTTTACCACATTTGTTAATTTTGCACTGCTCAGTGAACAAAATCTTCTTTGGTGTAATTTCATAATGTCCAAGTTAGCAATTTATCACCCAAATCACTTTGCTCATCCCTAATGAGAGCACAGAAATTGATCAATATATTCCAGAATAAACAGAAATACTAACAGTGCTTACTAAATACTACTAAAATAAATCTCTGTTTTTAAAAAAATATATAAAAGTAATTTGGGCACAGTGTTGCATGACTGAGTCTCACAGCACAACAACGACCCGAGGCCACTGGGTCATTACAGCATGACAGCCAGGCAACTGGCATTTTATTGTAAATTATTTACTCAAAGTGTTAATGGATTACCATTTCAAAGGTCTCCTTCTTCTGCTCTACTTAATAAACATCTCAACAGCCAGAGAAACTCTCTCAGCCACTTTTACATGAAATACCTGATAAATCAATGCAGTAGTGTTTGTGCTTTAGATATAACCCGTGTTAAATTAGATGAACACCCTAAAAAGCAACATTTACTTTGCTAAATCACTGCGTAGCAAAAACAATTACCATGTTTTCCTTTTTCATAACATATTTGTGCTCACCTTGTTGACATTTCAGTAGTGCTAATCTACTGCAGTCTCTTTCTAGTCACTTCCTGTCTACATGCACACACTCCAGCAGAAGTTGCATGTCATTGTTCAGAGTGGACTTACTGATGGTGACAACAGTGGGACATGCCTGCACAATGAGCTACTGATTGCCCCCACTGGATGTGCATGTTACACGGTGACAATGCAAAAGACCAGTTGGGAGATGAGAACAAGTCTTTGTCACTTTATAACAGGAGGCGCCTGTACAAGGACCTTCATGGCAGCATTACAAGGTATTATTTTAATGAAAGCTGATTTAAAAAGGTTTTACATTACTTTTGAAATTACATTAGTATGTCATCCCCTTAAATATGAAAGTAAAAAGTAACCCTTAATGCCTGAACTTATATATATATAGTCAGACTGTCAAACATGAAAACAGGAGTGTTCTCTAGTCTACCACTTGAGTTATAAGGCTCACCAAAATGTAATTTTCAGAATAAATGCTTTTAGGCTATTTTTTCTGGGGCCTTTATTTAGGACAGTAAAACAGCAAAAGGTTTCCAGGCACACTCACCAGCCAGCATGCAAAAAAACCTGTCTGACCACTCAGGTTAAAAGCAGAGGTTTAGATACACGTCTTCTGCAGAAAATGTGAATGCCGCACAGCCACGTCAAGGCACCTCCATACAGTGCGGTCCTAACTCTAAACTATGAGAGTCTCCATCTTGGAGCACATGGGGCAAAATATTAAATTGGCTGCAGGTTTGTCAGGAGGAAGCCCAACCTCCCTTAAAGGCACAGGTACGCACAAGGAACCCTGCACATCACAACGGCAGTGTACATTTTGGACAGTGTACATTAACATATTTTAGCCTGTCATGATTAATACAGCAATAAATCCATGTACCATATTGCTTGATGGTTTTCTGCACATGAACACAAAACAGCAATGGGCTATGTTGTTATAGGCCTGGAGTATCAACAAAAGTTGTGCTGCGTTTGCTGCAGAAAAGGTTATATCTGTTAAGAAATGGGTAAAAATGAAAGATGAAATGGAAAAGCAAACAACAAACAAGGAGACTTCCAGTAGTGTCCTCTGTTTTTACTACATATAGAAAAAGCCGTAGATAAAATATGTAGTATATTCATTAATATGACTGTAAAGGTGACTTTCTGGACAGAGCTGAGAGGACAGCTTCTATCTGTCCAATTGAGCTTGTGTGGTATCCATGTTGCACACGTTTAGGAATGGGCATTAATATCATCTCTTGAGACATTTACTTTTCTTGTCTATTGTTTCCAGACAATCAGGCATATTTGATACAAACCTGACTTCATCATCCAAGAAATTCCAATCTGCATGTATATGTTGTGAGCAATCAGACCAACCGAAAAGCAAGTGGATAACAAAGTTGCAAATAATTTGGCTCCTACACATCTCCCAAGAGGCAGCTGGCATCATTCAAATACCCCTACTGGTGACCCATGACAGCAGTAAAGACCCAACGAGTCCACGCAAACCTGTGACAGAAGTCAGTTTGGCCTTTGGGAAAACAAGCAATCGTTTTATTGTTCTAATGCATACAAGACAAATTATGAACCAGAACATGATGTTTGTTGTGAATTTCTACCACTTGAGTTATAAGGCTCACCAAAATGTAATTTTCAGAATAAATGCTTTTAGGCTATTTTTTCTGGGGCCTTTATTTAGGACAGTAAAACAGCAAAAGGTTTCCAGGCACACTCACCAGCCAGCATGCAAAAAAACCTGTCTGACCACTCAGGTTAAAAGCAGAGGTTTAGATACACGTCTTCTGCAGAAAATGTGAATGCCGCACAGCCACGTCAAGGCACCTCCATACAGTGCGGTCCTAACTCTAAACTATGAGAGTCTCCATCTTGGAGCACATGGGGCAAAATATTAAATTGGCTGCAGGTTTGTCAGGAGGAAGCCCAACCTCCCTTAAAGGCACAGGTACGCACAAGGAACCCTGCACATCACAACGGCAGTGTACATTTTGGACAGTGTACATTAACATATTTTAGCCTGTCATGATTAATACAGCAATAAATCCATGTACCATATTGCTTGATGGTTTTCTGCACATGAACACAAAACAGCAATGGGCTATGTTGTTATAGGCCTGGAGTATCAACAAAAGTTGTGCTGCGTTTGCTGCAGAAAAGGTTATATCTGTTAAGAAATGGGTAAAAATGAAAGATGAAATGGAAAAGCAAACAACAAACAAGGAGACTTCCAGTAGTGTCCTCTGTTTTTACTACATATAGAAAAAGCCGTAGATAAAATATGTAGTATATTCATTAATATGACTGTAAAGGTGACTTTCTGGACAGAGCTGAGAGGACAGCTTCTATCTGTCCAATTGAGCTTGTGTGGTATCCATGTTGCACACGTTTAGGAATGGGCATTAATATCATCTCTTGAGACATTTACTTTTCTTGTCTATTGTTTCCAGACAATCAGGCATATTTGATACAAACCTGACTTCATCATCCAAGAAATTCCAATCTGCATGTATATGTTGTGAGCAATCAGACCAACCGAAAAGCAAGTGGATAACAAAGTTGCAAATAATTTGGCTCCTACACATCTCCCAAGAGGCAGCTGGCATCATTCAAATACCCCTACTGGTGACCCATGACAGCAGTAAAGACCCAACGAGTCCACGCAAACCTGTGACAGAAGTCAGTTTGGCCTTTGGGAAAACAAGCAATCGTTTTATTGTTCTAATGCATACAAGACAAATTATGAACCAGAACATGATGTTTGTTGTGAATTATACCTAAGCCCTTTGGTAATCTAAGAGTGTTATTCACTAAGCAGCCAAAGGTAGCCGAGTGAATAACTGTTAACCGAGGCAAATAGTAACAACTGGGCAACACTTAACAAGTAACACTTGTTGTTGTTTAATAACAAATCAGAGTCCCCAGGACTCTGAGGCTGATCTGTTATTACAGTACAAAAGCCGAGCGGAGCCCAGCTGTTGTCTTTTGAGGGGAGAATGGTCGGCTTCAGCTGACCTTTCTCCCTGCGTTGGTTGTACCTACGGCTCAGCCAAACCGAAGCATATGCATTTGGATTGGCTGAGCCACTCGACTGCCTTCGGCTGCTGTACAGGCTATTGTGAATAGCCCATACAGCAGTCCCTTGGTTTGACAACAAATGGTTGACAGAGCAAATGGGTATGCAACATGTGGCTTTAGAGCTCTAATGGAATCTCACAATAATTTATTGTAGTGCCCAGACCACTTGAGCGGACAATAATATTACATTATTCTGTTTGAAACCATGTATATTAGTGTTTTCAGATGAGACCTTGATAGTTGTCGCTCTAACATAAAAAAAAATCCAACCACACATAGGCAGTATAGAATATTTGTCCTCAACCAATAGGGAGATGCCTAATGGCTGCTATTACACAAAATGATGCTCACCTCTGGTCACTGTGTCTAGAATGATTTCAAATTACTTGTACTCTATAAATTTGCAAATAATAACAGATGTAACTAAAATTCTAAAACTGAATATTCCTTCATTGTTGAAAGGTAACCTAATATTGACATTAATTCATTTTTGCTAGATAATGCCTGAATTATGCACCACCTTATTAAATCTTTTAGAGCTTCAAGTGCTCTGAGCTTGACTTTTAAGCCTTGCTATTTACCATATACATTTCATGTAGGTTTTACACTGTTTTCAGATATTTTGTTTACTTAATATAGTGCGGTATAGGGAATGAGACTCAAAGTGAGTAACAAAGTGTTGCCGTACTAATGTTCCTCTGATATATTTAAATGGCTGCCAAAGAATTTGTAGAATCGTAAAAAGTGTACAGATATTTGCACTGTGGTCTGTCTATTGAGAATACATACCAATAGATATATTTTTTTTAATCCTAAAAAATGGTAAGTAAACATATTTGGAAAAAACATCTTCTGCAGCAGTACATATTTATTATACTTATTCATTTACAATTAACTTGAACATCTTGCATAAGTCTGACCTGCTCTCATTTTTGGCATCCTTTGGATGCTATGAGATCAACCTATGCAAATGCTGAAGTCAGGCAGAGGAATTAATCAATGTGATAATTGCGCCAATTATATGGGGGCACTCTCTGAAGTCAGAGGGAAGATGAAGGAGCGTAATAGAACATGTCGAGTGAAGGCAGATCCTAATTTGGATGTCTGAAATGCATTAGAGAGAAAAGGTGGGATATTACAGAAATGTTGCATTCATTAAGCGATTGAACAAAGCATACATAGAAACAAGCATGTTTCAAAAAGAGAAACAAGCGAGAAAAAAAGTTCATGCCCTTGGGCTAATATGGAAATTGGTAAGTTAAGTGGAAATCATTGAAATATACATTAAGAGGTGGTGGATGTATTGAATGTCCTGCTCTCTGAGATGGTAAAAATACTAGGGATGAGCAAATATTTAAAAATCTGATTTGATCTCAATCTTTAAAGTGTATATTCAGTTGTTTGTTTTTTTTTAAAAGAAAACAAAAACTTATCTTAGTTTACTTTTTTCTGGTACTTACTATTTTTTTTTTCTGAACCCATTTCTTTTTATTTACCATGTGTATGTGTTTATGTACCATGTCCTTTCTCAGAACGATTACTGAATAGGGGGGTAGTCTTCATTATAAACAACTGAGATAAAGTTCCTATGAGGAAAGCTTGAGGCAATACCTTAACTTTACATTAGGCATGTCAACCTGGTTGGCAGCCTCCTCACTCCTTCTTTGTGACCCTCAGTGGCTTAAGTACTATCCTTGTCGCACTCCTTACCAATATGTCCCTTGTATTGGGGGGTGCTCGCAGTGACTGCGGATGGCGCCGTGCATGTCAGCAAAATTGTAGAAATGTCACCAGCATACCAGTCCTTTTAAGATAGCAAAAGCTTCATTTATTGAAGTTTTTTGTCATATGACCAAACAAGGGCTTTTGGGACCCCACAGGGTCCCTTCATCATCAATGCTAAAGCCTGATGAAGGGACCATGTGCGGTCCCAAAAGCGCTTGTTTGGTCATATGACAAAAAACTTCAATAAATGAAGCTTTTGATATCTTAAAAGGACTGGTGTGCTGGTGACATTTCTACAATTTTGCCTCAGTGGCTTAAGGCTAAAAAAAAAAAAATGTGCCCCCAGCTGTTCTCCAGCTACAAAGTTACTCTTCCTTACATCATTTTGCAGCTGAATACTTTAAGGGGGATATGCACAAAGCTGCCGCAGGCAGGCCAGTGACTAACCAGCCAAAGTGAAGTGAGCCGAATGACATTCGGCTATTCATTCCGGCTCAGTATGACTTATTCCAGCTGTACATCAGCTGTCTTCGGTCAGACGGACTTCAACTCAGCCAATCCAACATCTGGATCGGCTGAGCCGAAGCTCCGGCCACTCACTCGCTGCCATTTGACCCTATTCGGCTCTGCTATTCTGCTCGGTCCCTCTGAGGTACCCAGTTGTTATTGTTTAATGACAGATCAGCGTCCCCAGGTAATTTGGGGATGCTGATCTGTCATTGCAACTGGGAGGAGACAGCCGTGAGATCTTGGCTAGCTCCTCCCAGCTGTCATTTGCGGGGAGAACATCCAGCCCTTCGGCCGGCCGTTCTCCCCGCTTGGCTGTCACTTTGACTTGGCTGAGCCGCTCGGCCGCCTTCGGCTGCTGTATGAGCTATTGTGAATAGCCTGTGCAGCAGCCCTTCGGTTTGACTGAACCAAAGGGCTCCGGCAGCCGAAGAGAGACGAAAGATAAGCCGAAGCTATGGCTGGATCCTTCGGCTCTTTAGTGAATAACCCCCTAAATGTTTTATGGTCCCCTTCTTTGGGATTAAATATTGAAAGTTGCAACGTTCTCCATAATTGTGCCACAATTATTTTTTGGTAGGTGAGGCCCACTGTAGCCATAATGCAGCCCCCTTAAAGATGTAGCCCTCTCCATTCAGCCCACTGTTTTATCTGAGTTTGACATGTCAGTTTTAAATTCTGTCAATGCAGACTTTTGAGAAATGCAGAAAGCATTCTATATAACAGTATACAGAATGCCTCCAGGGTGACAAAATACTTTGTTCATTTCAGAAAATGAAAGGATTTGTAGATTGAGCAGGGGAGGCATTGAAACCTTTGGTCTGAGAGGTAAACACTAGACATGTGCGATTCGGTTCGTTCCGAAATTCATTTCGGATGAATTTTCTGAAATTCATGCATCCGAATTACAGCTAAGACGAATGTAAACGAATCCGAAATTCCCGATTTCCCGAAATTCGTTATTGGACGAATTTCGTTGCAGCAAAATGACATTAGGGGGAAAAAATGACAGCATTTTATCTCTACAACAGAGGCTATAGAGTAGCGGTTAGGGGACAGGCTTGCCATTGCCAAGGTCCCAGGTTCAAATCCAGGGCAAGTCAAGTAATGTTTAAAGTTTTTTTTTTCCTTTGCTTTTGAATTGGCATTCTCCTAACATTCCTGGTATTGGTATGAATTGGGGGGAACTTCATCATCTTTTTTTTTTTTGCGTGGGGTTCCCCCCAAAATCCATACCAGACCCTTAAGGTCTGGTAGGAATTTTTAAGGGGGACCCCAGCCCCAAAAAATGGGCGGAAAAACGTAGGGTCCCCCCTAACAGTCCTACCAGACCCTTGATCCGAGCACAAGCCCGGCAGGGCAGGAAAGGGGGGGGGACGATCGAGCGCCGATGGGGACAAGGACCTCTTCCCCACAACCCTGACCCGGTGGTTGTGGGGGTCTGCGGGCAAGGGATCTTATTTGCATCGGGGTACCCCTTGAGCGAGCCATGACGTCACGGCTCGCTCCGCCCATTTGACATTCTCAGCTTTCAAATGCTACATATTGCATTCATATATATCAAATGCTTCTACACTTAAAGTGCAGAGGCTATAGAGTAGCGGTTAGAGGACAGACTTGCTGTTGCAGGTTCAAAGGTTCAAATCCAAGGCGAGTAATGGATAAAGTTGTTTTTTTCCCCTTGCTTTTGAATTTTCAGCTGTCAAATGCTACATATCCAGGGCAGGTCAAGTAATATTTAAAGTTTTTTTTTTTTCATAAACGAATTTCGTCCAAAACTAATTTAATTTCGGACCCGAAAAACGAAACTAAACAATTTTTTTTGGTTTGTTTCAAAACTAAACTAAACTAAACCAATTTTTTTGCTGGTGCACATGTCTAGTAAACACCACAAAGTGGTCCTTTTCTGGTAGGAACAGATTTTTGTGGGCTACAAAATGCACCATGGAACGTTGCACCATGGTGTCACAGTGATTGGTGGCCATGGTGAAAAGCGCTTGTTTCTAAAGGAGATGGATTATTAAGACACTAATTTTTACATCTTGCAGCATCACATGACATCTCAGAGTTACAAAGAAAGTTGGTGCTGTAAGACACTGTGACTACAGACCTAGGGCCACTAGCAGCCCAAAATATTTTATTGGTACTAGCCCAGGAGGCAAATTCCCCCTTGTCACCCAGCCCAGTCCTCCCTTGAGATGAAAGAACTTTAGAGCCTTCTTAAAACAGAAGGTATTTACATGTCTGACTTTCACCACGAATCTAAAAAATAAGGAGTGTATTCATCATTGTAGGATAATGGGTTGCGTTTCTTCCCCTTGGTCAGATGTACATCCAGAACCACTACCCCAGCCTAATATTACAGAGACATTATAGAATCTTTAAAGCCACCCAAATCACTTTGAGTAGAAAACCTGGAGTCAGCTAAAGAAATGTAAACTGGCTCCCAGCTGCTATAGCGCTGATGTAGTCCGTATATCTGTGGAGTAAAAGGGTAAATGGATTAAACATGAGCAGATGTGCATGTATTGCAGGGCTGTAGTACATATATTTTATTTTAATATTTTGCCCAGACATATACTTTTTACCACTTCAGCCTCTTTATACCCCTTATGGACCAGGGCAATTTTTCCTTTTCTGCAAGGGTTTGTTTATTCAGAAATAATTTGTGAAATAAGCAAAGCAATATACACAGTACATTGTTTTTTGGGTGAGGAACAAACCAGACTTTCTTTTGGCAATATTCTTCTTGAAAAAAATATTTTATTTTCTATGTCATTTATAGACAACGTTTTTTCGTTTTAAGATAATGGGAGTTACTATGTTACTGTAGGTAATATATATAAAAATGTATTCTATAATTTGTCCCATTTAAAATTACACTACAATTATCTTTCTCGTGCAAAGCATGCCATTTATTTGCAAATGAAAAAGTGCATTTTGTTTTTCAATTTTGCACATTTTTTAAAAACAGTTAAAAAAACAAACAAAATGAATGAAAATAAAAACAAATATTATTCAAATTAGTTTACTTGCACTATATTTATTCAGCACACACACATACACATACAAATCAATAATGTTTATTGAAGAAATAATATCTAATTAAATATATAAATGTATTGGGTAATTTACATTAAATTTTTGAAGATTTCCTGTCTAAACTTTTTATTTTACTTCCATCCAGCTACTACCTTACCAACCATATCTGGCTGGAGACACAGTCTGGAACAGATAGCAGTACAATTAAACACAACTGTGCTCCAAAAATAAGGGTTTGCATTGTTAACAACAGTGTCCTTTTTTAAACAGGAGGTTTCACATGCTTCTGAAACCACACACATACCAAAGATATAAATCCAGAACTCTGTATTAGATAACCAATCAGCATGTATTTCTATTCATCTGTCCTACAAAGTTTCTTGATGTATAATTATAGTCATAGTCCCAAAGAAAAAATTATTTGCATGTTTCCTTTAGCTCTTTAAGGAAGTGATGAAACATAATTTTCATTTGAATATGCTGGGCAATATAAATATGTAATATGTTTTACAGTATTTCACATGTTCCAGTAGGAATAACTTACTACTGACAGGCCCTGAAGGCAATTACTATTATACCTTAATGATAAATGGCAATAAATTAGA
This sequence comes from Nanorana parkeri, assembly GCF_000935625.1. NCBI lineage: Eukaryota > Metazoa > Chordata > Amphibia > Anura > Dicroglossidae > Nanorana > Nanorana parkeri. The sequence goes on along the minus strand of NW_017306716.1, from coordinate 426,562 downwards.
TGAGTAGCATTCATCTTTACCCCCCTCCACCAAGGGCCTTCCCCCAGTGTGTATTTTTTGCTTTATTTTTAAATACTCTAGTCTTCAGGCTGGGCACATGAAGAGTGGGATCATCTTCATCATCATCTCTTCTCAGGTGATGGGAGGCCTTGGAAGATGCACAGTTACACTGTGGGTGCAGGGCGCTATGGTGATGCTCCCTCAGGAGCTAAATGCCTGCTGTGCCCAAAAATGATACATTATTAAGAACACAATGTAAACACTGACATACAACAGCTCTAAAAAAAACTTATATCTTCAAACCAACAGCATGAAACTAAACATGTGCTAGACTGAGTTTGTGGCACAGCTGTGTAATTTCTTCTATAGTCACATTTTTGCATGTCTACATAAAGCTGTATGATGCTTACCATAACCTAGGAGGGGATACATATTCATGAGTACTCATCAAGAGCGGGTGAACACCCATTTATTTGCAACGAATGTGACTGCTGAACAAGCTTATTCTAAGAACCTCATTTGTGAATACAGAAAGCTTCATATATGCTCCCAGGACTCCTAAATGGCTCTGCATGCAAATGCACACATAAGAAGCTTCTCCCCAAAGTGTACTGCTAAATGTCCCCTCCTTATTATGATTGTGTTGTCAGTAGATAACAGTAATCACATTACATTGCACATTAATCAGTGTGGTCCTAGACAATTTATTACAGACAAACAAACCAATGATTCTAAGCTAGGATTCCATTTAATGCTGTTTTTCTTGATATAGATAACCACAAATTGTTGCCAGTTCATGACAAAAAGCTTTCATGATTTTCAGTTCTTGTAATCTTTTGGGGCTCTCCATGCTGGCTTGCATGTCCTGCCATATTTCCCTGTCTGCTTACCCTTTTTTCCATAGGACCTCAGGAAGATACTATCATTATGCACACTGTCCTATGACAGATGTATAACAGAAGCACACTGATCTCCAGTTCCTTTCTGTGACACTTTAGTGCTATTATCAGACACTGGCTTGTGTATTTCCATAAGCCATAAATCTATGATCATCATTCATCACAGACAATGTGCAGTATATATTATGCTATAGTGGAACTAGGTAGTATCTCAACCAGTTAAAGAAGCCACTGGTGGGAATGGCACTAAGCAGTAAAGAAAGGAGGCACGTCAGCATTGGTTGTTTAAGGATAGCCTTACATTTTCTCTATGCCTAGGCTGAACAGGTATTGATTAACTATATGATTGGGTCTTCTGACTCTCCACCATCTTTCATTCTCTGTGGGGCTCTGCTATTAGATTGACATCCGGGTGCTGCTCTATGTTATAGAACACTGATAACATCTCTTGTAACAATATTACAATGTGTCTATAACAGTATTATTACAATTAGGGATTTATTACAGGTATTTATAAAGCGCCGACAATTTACGTAGCGCTTTACATGTGCACATTTACATCAGTCCCTGCCCTCAAGGAGCTTACAATCTAAGGCCCCTATCTCACATGCATACATACAGGGACAATTTTAGGCAGGAACCAATTAACCTTCCAGCATGTTTTTGGAGTGTGGGAGGAAATGGTAGGAAACCCACGCAAGCAAGGAAGACATGCAAACTCTTTTGCAGATAGTGACCTGGCAGAGATTCTAACCAGGGACCCTTAGTGCCAACCACTATGCCACTGTGCTCTCAATGCATAGTGGGATGCACCAAAACCATTTTTCCCCAATACTCGCCGATACCAATTAGCGATTTTTACTAGTATCGGTATCGGTGCATCCCGAGGTTACAATGTATTTTATATCAGGCACGTGGATGGGCGAAAATTTTGTTTTGTTTTAATTTTGCTTTAATTATTTTTGTTTTATGAAATTCTGATCAGTTCAGTATTTGTTATTTAGGATTTTGATCAATCTGAAGTTTTCGTTTTCAGAGTTCGAATCTATTGCAATCTATTTTGATGGAGTTTAGTATGGTGTTAAATGTCAACATAAAAAAAAAAATTGAAGTCCCTCCCAAATTTATGCCAGACCCTTTAGGTTTGGTAAGAATTTTAGAGTGAACTCCATGTAAAAAAAAAAAGCATGGGGTTCCCTAAACAATCTCTTACCAGACCCTTGATCCGAGCAGTGGACTTACAGAGCAGGAAAGAGAAGATGATTGTGCATCCCCTGCACCATACCAGGTCACTTGCCCTCCACGTGGGGCAGGGTTCCCATGTTGATGAGGTCAAGGACCTCTTCCCCACAACCCTGGCCCAGTGGTTGTGGGGGTCTGCTGGCAGGGGGGTTTATCTGAATCTGGGTGCCCTCTTTCATAAAAGGGGCACCCAAATGCATCCCCCCTCTCGTGAATGGGTATGGGGTAGTTGTTACCCCTACTGACTCACCAAATGAACATTAATATTGTAAATAAACACATCCCACAGTTTTTACAAGTCCTTTCTTAATAAAGAAAAAACCTCCCCCCAAAAAAGTCCCACAATGTAAATCCATCATCAATCACGTCGTCCAGCAATGTAGATCCTTGTCAATCATCATGGAGATGTCACGGACTTGCTCTGCCCCTTTGTTTACATTCAGGAGCTGAGACGTCATTAGTGGCGAGTGCCTTCCGAGTGCGGACGAGGCGGAGGGCGACAGGGATTTTTTCTTTTGACAGGGGACCCCACGCTTTTCTGTTTTTTTGGATGGGGTTCCTTCTAAAGGGTTTGTTATGAATTTGGGAGGACCTCACGCTCTTTTTTATATTTAACAACATATCAGTTTATTGCAAATGGCATTCGGACAAAATCCAGACACATCCAAATTTTCATTATCAAGAATTTGGATATGTTCAAATATCTAATGTCAGCTCCAACAAATAATTAACCCTGAAGTTAATTCTAGAAAGTTCCTAGTATTGGGTTACTATAACTCTTCTGACTATGAAAATAAATAAATTAATACACTGTATATCTATAATATATATCCGTAAAACTGCACCATTTCTACATATCTTTCACTCTCAACTCTTCAGAAAAGTTAAAAGCACACAGGTTTGAAGATTGGCAATATTGTCATGTCAACCTAAGCTGCATACCAGAGCAAATACTGCCTATATTTACTTTGATCATGTACAGCTTTTGCAGGGGTTTCAATTATAAATAACTCAAGGACAGACTACATATTTATCACAAACAACACTAATGTGCTACCTGGGTTTACAGAGACCCTAAGTGACCACATAGTTGTTTATGGCAATAATTTGCTTGAAAAGCTAGGATCAGCTTGAAATTCTAATATAATGCAAGTTCTTAGCTTTCCAGTAGACATGGTGCTACTTACAGGTTCATGTTATAAGGCAAAAGACAAAGTGAACAATGCAGCAAGCTTTAGCATCTAGTCAGTGGTCATGCAACATTGTTCTGACTTCTCTAATGTTATCAAAGATAAGATCTGATTGTGTCCTTAGCTACACTCTGCTTTTTAAGTAATGGATATTTACAAGTTATTTATTTGATCATTGTGAAATTTTTCGAATTATTTAGATTTTATCCTGGAACACAACGAATGCTGGTAAAATTGGAAATATTTACAGTAGTTATAAGGGGTATTGTTAAGAATACCAGATGTTTCTGACTTTATTCTCAGATGGCCTCATTTAACTATAAAATGCAAAGAGCAATTGGTTGAAAGTCAGATTTCAAATAATAAATATAGTTGGTTATTGGAGATGCCATTACAATTAGTTATTGTATATTACTTCTCTATACACTGCATTATCAAACAAACACATCTGTATCTCTATCCATAGATATTTATACTTGTGGTTAGAGTAAATTGGTTGGGTATTCGTATAAGTCTTCTTTTCAAGATTTATTTCCTATTATTATAAACCAAGAGTATAGTATAGTATCGTATCGTATAGTATAGTGATTGTGATAATAAATTGTACATGTGCTAAAATGTAAATTAATTTGGAAGATCTTACTGTAGAAGTTAGTAGTATAGTGATACAATTGCCCTCCTTCTTAGCTATAAGAGTAGCTATAAGCTGTAGGTAGTGTTGTCTTGCAGGTCAAGCAACAGGCACACATCTTGAAACCCTGGAACTATATAAACATGAAGAAACTGAAATTGTTTTAGCCTGTTTAAATAAAATGTATTCTCATTTTTTTCATCCCTTTTCCCTAGTTATTTTTCCCATTCTTATATAAACTTTGTTGGCTTTTTTTTTCTTTTATTTATTTTTGAAGCAACATTGTAAAGAACCTACATCTTAAAAAAAATAATAATTTGCCAATTACTTTACCATACTTTGCACCAAAAACATAATTTTAGTGCCATTAGAAAAGGGACAAATTGCAAAGGGAAGGGTGCCCACTGTGTCATCTTCACCTTGAGGTTTATGTCCTGGCACTAGACATCTTTCATGAATTCAGTAGTACACTATCAGCTGGGTCATAATTTTACTAGACAATACTACTCCCCACATATATAATCTCACTCATATCCTTCCATTTGTGTTTTAGAACACAGTAAGCATAGTAATATATTTTAGAGGACATGCCTAATATTATTGATGCTCGTAAGGTATATCAAACTAAAATAATATGAAGTATACCTAATGTGCATTTGAAAAACAAGATGCCCATGGCACAGGCCATGACACCTTTTGTCATTTTAGGTTCATACTGCAATGCAGGAGAGACTACTCAGATTGTTACTAAAGGGGACACAGACAATTGTGGGAGTGATGTGGAGAACCAAACGTTCACATTATCCTTCTTATCAAATCTTCTTGCCTTAATAAAAAAGTTAATATTTATTTTCAATGGTTATTAAAACCTTTTTTTATGAAGCTTATAATAAAAAAATATGGATTTTGCTGTTGCTGACCTTGTACTAAAATGCTTATTGTTTGGTTTCAATGCTTTCTAAATTACTCACTGAAACAGCAGGAAAAGTGATGATGTGATGAAGTGATGTCAGAATACTTGATCTACATGCTCGTTCCAGGTCATTGACATTAAGTTCTGAAGCTGTTGGATGATAGTGACAACCAGACCACTATCATTTTCTGGCGAATGAAGCCATGGATGCCTTCACATTTTCCCAAGTATTCCATTGTAGTGATTATTTTATTTTCTATACTGTATATCCTAAAAACAAAAGAAAAAAATCTAGTGTCTGTCTGGTGTTAAAACAGTTTTACTATAGGCAAGACATTTTATTATATGATTTGTCCAATTTACGACGACACCAAAATTAAATTTCTAGTAGAAAACATTGAGAAGTTATCTACTAATGATTAAAAGCATTTTTTACCACTTGGTGTATTTCTTTGTAATGCAACTCCATAAATACTAATAAACAAAACAATAGAAAATGAAAAAGGGTGTATATATACAAGTGGTGAAAAAACAGCAAATGGTGGAAGAGGAACTAAATTGGACCTAATAGGAACAATTTTTTTTGTTTTAAGCAAAGTTATGCTCAAAGTATCTGCATTATTTTTGTTGGCTTACTTCATACTGGTCTTCAAATGGTTAAGAATTTGTCAGCTTTTCTTCTAAATTATCATTTGGTACTGAAAAAAGTGGTTAGTGAAGTCAGATCTGTGATTTCTTTTCTATTCTTACCATACAAAAGAATACAGCAGAAACATCACCATTCAATGTTGTTTTTCCTTCCTAAACTTAAGCTAGCCATACACCTTACAATTATCTGAAGATTTTCTATGGTCAGATGGAAAAGGTGCAACAGATTCCTCCTTCTACACTTAACTGTGTGGATGGAGTAATCTCCACCTGGGCCAATCTGTTGCACTTTTTCCATCTGACCACAGCATATCTGCAGATAATTGTAAGGTGTATGGGCACCCCTTTACAGTTCAGCCACTTTGTGCTGGTTTGGCATGTGATATACTGTATATTTCGCTCCATAAGATGCACTTTTTCCCCCCAAAAGGAGGGGGGAAATGTGCCTGTGTCTTATGGAGTGAATCCCGACGCCCGAGACATGCAGTTTCAGGCGCAAGGCGAGTAGTTTTTTGTACATTTAGCCCTGCTAAAGCAGAGTTAATTGTACAGAGGGAGCAACTAACTGCTCGTTTAATACGAGTGATCTAATGAGATCACTCGTATTAAAACCGAGCAGCGGCGATCGAGATCACCATAGAGCAGACGAAGAATGGACATTCTTCGTCTGCTCTGTGTGATCACTGAGACCAGGGCCGGCCTTAGGGGTGTGGCCACTAAAGGGTGTGGCCACGGAGGGGTGTGGTCACTGAGGGGCGCTGTAAAGCTTTCTCGCACAGGGCGCCTAAAGGCCTAAGGCCGGCCCTGACTGAGACCGTGGTGCTGTAATCACAGCACCACCTGTCTCAGAGGTCACTAACTGCAGCTTCTGTCACAGAAGCTGTGACAGCCCCCATTAAAAATTAAAAATTAAATGTATTCGACAATAACATTATTATTACTTAAGATAACAAAGTAATACATATACTGTATAATTTTTTTAGAACAATGCTTTCTGTTGTTGAGATTGTCTTGGAAAAAAATATTTTCTATGCAAGCCATAGACAAACAGCATTAGCAAACTAAAACAATCCAAGTATTAGTTAAAAAAATAGTGATACTGTAGATAAAATGTATCCACTTAAGTCTGTAATTTGTCCAATTTATAATTACACTAAAATTATGATTCTGGCATAAAGAATTGCAAAGTTTATTTTTTTAAATAAAATAAAGCCATCATTATCCAATTTTGGGATCTTTAACCACTTGAAGACCAGGTGTTTGCACCGCCTTCCTGGCCAGGCCATTTTTTTTAGTATTCATCACTGCAGTACTTTGACTGACATTTATTCCGTCATGCAACGCTGTATTGAAATTCATTGTATACCATTTTTTGGGGACAGATAGAGCTTTCTTTTGGTGGTATTTAATCACCACTGTTTTTTTTTACTATACAGTATAATGAAAAAAGTACTGTAAATTTCGAGAAAAAAAAAACTGTTTTCCCTAAACATTTATTCTTACCCCTATTTTTGGTAAAATATAAACAACAGGGTCACATCGGTTAAATAGACACCAAACATGTCAAACGTTAAAATTGCGTGCGCCGACGAAATCACTATAAAATACCACACTCAAAATTGGCCATAGGCAACACTTTAAAAGCTTTTACCGCTCATCGAAATAGTGTGATCAGTAAATAATGGCCCTAAAATTATTGCCCTCACTCTGACGTTCGCAGTGATATGCAACATGTGTGGCGTAATGGGCGCAATCGTCGTTTTGACACATATGCGCACCCGACGCATGTTTGTGTATGTGGGGCTGGGGACTTTAAAAAATGTTAATTTTTTGTTATGTGTGACTTTAATTTTTTGGGGAACTTTAATTTTTTTTACGTTATTATTTATTTATTTTAAATGTATTATTATCACATAGAGGGCTAAGAAGCCCTCTATGTGATAGCAAAGAGGATGTGACTGGTCCTCCTTATGGAGACATCAGGGGTCTCTAAGACCCCTAATTTCACCTAGGGACCCCCAAAGAAGCTGATGAAGCAGAGATCTGTTTCACCAGCTTCTCTCGAGCTTCTGTAGCCAGAGAGTGACAGCAGAATGTGGAAGTGATGTAACATACATCACTTCCGCATTTTGACACCGGAGAGGATCATGTACTGATCTCTCTCTGATCTCCTGTCACAGAGCTGCTGTGTTGGTTCCCAGCCCGCACCATGCACAGCGGAGCTCGGGACCAGCGCTGCGGAGGGTGAGGACGGGGGGCGCAACTCATACAAGCACCTCATACAAGCTATCCGTCGGCTCTATAGCTGTCGGATTGCTTGTATGTAAACAGGCATTGGTGCATTTTAAATTGTGACCGTTTCCCACTCAGGCGCGCTGTGGAGCGCACACAAGTGGGCGGATCTAACAGTTCGTCTTTAGATGGCCTGTTACATCCAAGAAGCTCTCGGCTGGCTGTTTAACCGGGAAGCAGTTAATGTGACACTTAAAAAGTTAATTAAAAAAGCGTAACGTCCCTTTCGCTGCCAAGCTACTAATTTGTAGGTTCTGCCATAATTGCGCAAATGTTTGTCAAATTAATATTAAACTGTTAAAAATACACAATTAAATGGATAAAAGCACACTAAAATCAGTATCAGTACACAAAGAAAATACTTTTCTGACTAAATCTAAAAGATAAAACTGTGTTGAGTTATAAATAACAAATATTTTTGTGAAGCAGTAAAACAATTAACGAAAAATTGCAAATATGCAACTTATGTTAAAAATCGTTTGTGCACTGTGTTGGTGTGTGTGTTGTGATAAAATGATGCAGGCATACATTTAATCACAACACATTGTATCACATTGCATGGCAATGCGTCACAATACTTGATGCCACAGTTAAATTAATGTTATTAATGTATATTTGAAAAGAAAAAAAAGAAAAATTAAGCATCACAATGTGTTCTAACAACGAACCTCAGCGCATGTGCATGGCCTTCACCACAATATGGTGCACACTGTTGCACGTGTATATTATGTGTGTGGGGGGGTGGGGTTGTGTTTTTTTTTTTTACTGTTGGGCGGGTGCTTCATTGAAATATAAGGGGTCTAAACAGATCCATGACATTTCCTTTTTGAAATAGAAAAAGAAATTGAGGACACAGAGTCCTCAATCTCTTTTTCTGCAGCCTCAGCACTCAACGAAGGGAAAACACTCAGTACAGAGGCTTCCCATTCCGAAACTGGTGATAGTAAAATATTTACTATCATCCAGTTATAAATAGGTAGAAGCCTCTAAAGTGAGGCTTTCATCCATTGAGAAACTCATTAATAAACAGGAAGTGATGTAAAGCACTTCCTGTTCATTCATAACTCTGGACACATTGTACTATGTGTCCCCAGTTGTTTACAAACATTGGAGTGATCAGCTGACCAGTGTTTGTCCTGCACACAGAGAATCTGTAAATACAAGTGGGGGAGAGCAGCAGGGATATGAGGAGAAATAGATCCCAGCCTGGAGCGGCTCCAGGCAGGGAGGAGAGGCATCAGATTGTGGCGGCCAGCAGTGGCGGTGCTCGCAGGGGGGGTCACCTGGAATTTTGATTAATAGCTGTCATCAGCGGCTTGTCAGCCGCTGATGACAGCTATGATTTTACAGGGGACTGTCAGGGGAACTGTTCTAGTATTAGTTTATAACAACAGAACCCTTTGATCTGCAGATGAATGAAGCAAAGTAAATACAAAGTTACAATAATGTTACTTTGTACCTTTCCATTACACTTCTGATTAGTGTTTGTGTACACCGTGTCATAAGGTCTGTTTTTTGACAGCTGCGGCTGTAATAGCTTCCCTACAACACAGCGACTCCTGGCAAATGTGGTGGAGAGCAGCAGTGAAGGAGAAGGTTCGGATATGCTATCACCCTTGTCCACAACTTGTTAACGGTAGTTCACTTTTTGCTGACAAAAAGATTAAATATAGGGTCCCACAACAAACAGCAGGTCCTTGATCTTGGCCTTATCAATATCCCTTTTATTGATATAGTATCACTTTTCAGACTACATTTTCCTCTGTCAGGTGCTTTTCATTCAAAGTTAAGCGTGTCCACAAATGTTCTGTTTTCTGTCCATATTATATAAATTAACGGTATATTTTCAGAACTGCAAACAAGCTCAAGGAGCTTGTGTTCCATAATAAAGTATGCATGAACTATGGAATCTGTAATGCATCTGTGAAGGTTGAGTAATTGTGAGTAATTGTTCCATCATAATGAATTAAGATATAAAGTGACACTAAACCCGTGATAGGCTATAATTTCAATACAAAATACTAAACTAAACTAAATACTAAAATAAGATTGTAGTCCAGCAAGCTTGGAGCGATATCTACTGTACAACACACACAGGGACCATGGGGAACAAAAGTAGCCACACTCCAGAAGTTTCACCAATTCAGAGATGATCTACAGCTGACTGATACACAAATAAGGTACATTTTTGTTAATAGTTAAGGTACTTGAATGTATTTTTAGGATTTAACTCCTGAGTTTAGTGTCACTTTAAGGAAAGTGTCTGGGATTGTAACATGTTTACTTTACTTCACATTTTAGCATTCTATCCTCAATCTTTAATGATGTTATTACATATTAGTGAGTCCCTTTTACTGCAATATGATACTTAAAATAAAAACAGATTATTTATTTTTAACTCTTTAAGTTACTTACAGTGATTTTAAACATATTGATAAATTTAGAGCCCCTAATTCAGAGTGGATGAAAGCAGAGTTCCATCCAGCAGAATCTTTTTCAGAAGTGGAATATTTGCCTTTGACAACACTTTCTAGGACAGATCTCCTACGTAAATGATCAGTAGCACAGTGAGACAGCTTATATAAATAGAATTCCTGTGGCAGGTGGCAGCAGAGTTGCCCTTCAGAAAAAAACGAGTCAGCATGAAGAAGCCTGCCAGGTAGCACCCACACATGATACCTGTTGTCATTAGCCTGCAGGGTGTGGGAGTTAGCACATAGGCGTTTGCCAGTTGGCAACATGTATCTCAAAGAAAATACTAGCTTTTTTATTAAGAAAGGGAGAAGTAGTTGCTGCCCACAAATCAGCCTATACAATTGCATCTGTCACTTACAGGGCTTGTTTTCATGTGTTCCACCCTGCATGTGTTTTAAATGTTTTGTGCTTTTTTTTCGACCCGGTATTAACTGGTAAACCCTCCACATATTAGTCATTTTTTTATGAGTGACAGACTTCGTGTACGCACAGTAATTTTCTTTTTTTACTTAAAGTGTACCTGCTGTCATTTCATATCTTGAGCCATATCACTAAAGAGTTAAAGAGCTGTGCAGTGCAGTAACATCTTTCCGCACTCGGAGACATACTCCATCTGTAGGGCTAGCCTTTAGAGCTTGTCACTTCATAACACTTCGTAAGTATTGTAATATTAGAGAATAACAACAACAGAATTTTCATTTTCTCAAGTTAGCTAGCATCTGTTAGATTAAGCTGTCAGTAAGACAGAAGGAAAATAGAATTTTTATTCATGTGTATGTATGTAATATATACAAACTAGCCTTCATTTGTTTCATTGCTTGTCATGTTTCCTTGGTAGACAAGACATTCCCATAAAGGTAAAAACATTCTCTAATAGGAGTTATTAACTTAGGGGGTTATTCACTAATGAGCCCAAGGATACAGCCATAGCTTCGGCTGATCCTTCAGCTCTCTTCGGCCGCCAGAGCCCTTCGGTTCAGTTACACCGAAGGCATATGCTTTTGGCTCGACTGAGCCGAAGTAAGAGCCGAAGCAGGGAGAATGGCCTACCAAAGGCCAGCCGTTCACCCTGCAAATGACAGCTGGGCGGAGCCAGCCATGATCTCACGGCTGCCTCCTCCCAGTTGTAATGACGGATCAGCGTCCCCAAATTACCTGATCTGTCATTAAACAATAACAACTATAGCAGGTTACGGCCAATAGGATACAGTTTGGCGGAGCTATTTGTCACTGCTAGCTCCGCCCAATTGTTTTTCTTTTTTTCTTTTATTTAAAATATTTTTCTTTTATTTTTTATTTTGGACATATTTTGGATTAAAATAATTTCTTAACCTATTTTTTTTTTTAATTTTCACTCTTTTCACTCATTAGCTATTCTGCTCGGTACCACGGCATTCAGCTATTCACTCACTGCCATTTGGCCCCTACAAGAATAGGGCCTCTCAGGGCCCTAGTGAGTAACGATCGGCTCCCTAATATACTTGAATAGAGGGCCGCCGCTGCCTGATTGCAGCCGGTCACTGCCTGAAAAGAGAACTGCACCCTAGCATACCTGGTTTGCCCGCACAGACTACCCAGAATCCCTACTGACCTCCCAGAGCCCCTACTGACCACCCAGAACCCCTACTGACTGTCCAGAGCCCGCACTGACTGCCTGGAGCCTACACTGACCGCCCAGAGCCCCCACTGACCACTCAAAGCCTGCACTGACCACCCAGAGCCCACACTGACCGCCAAAACCCTGCAATGACCACCCAGAGCCCACACTGACCTCTGGGAGCCCAAAATGACCCCCAGAGCCCAACAATGACCCCCAGAGCCCACACTGACCACCCAAAGTCCACACTGACCACCCAAAGTCCACACTGACTATCCGGTGCCCACACTGACCACCTGGAACCCACATTGACCTACCAGAGCCCACACTGATCACCCAAAGCCTGCATTGACCACCCAAAGCCCACACTGACCACCACACTGACCACCACACTGACCACCCAGACCCCTCACTGGCCACCCAAACACCCAAAGCCCACATTGACCAACACACTGACCACCCAGAACCCACACTGACCACTCGAAGCCTGCGCTGAACACCAAAAGCCTGCACTGACCACCAAGAGCCTGCACTGATCACTAAGAGCCCGTATTGACCACCTAAGAGCCCCAATGACCACAAGAGAGCCCCACTGACCACCAGAGAGCTGCACGGGCCCCCTGAGAGCCCACACAGGCCACCTGAGAGCCGCATTGACCACCAGAGAGCCCGCAGTGACCAACAGAGAGCCTTCACTGGCCTCCTTAGTGCCCACATTAGCCACCTTAGAGCCCGAACAGCCTCCTGAAAACCTACACAGCCCCCCTGAAACCCTGCACAGCCCTTCTGACACACTGAACACATCAGGCCGTGAACCCGGAGCAACACAGAGTATATACCTTCATAGTATTCTGCATTGCTGTATAAAGTATGGCTGGGATTTGTAGTCCTCTATAGCTGATGGTATTATTCTGCAGTGCTAATAATGTATTGCTAGGATTTGTACTCTTCTATAGCCAGTGCCATTCTGCATTTCTTTATAATGTATTGCTGGGATTTGTAGTCCTCTATGGTTGGTGGTATTCTGCATTGCTGTGTAATGCATTACTGGGATTTGGAGTCCTTTATAGTTGCCAGTATTCTGCATTGCTGTGTAATTTATTGATGGGATTTGTAGTCCTCTAGAGTTGGTGGTATTATTCTGCATTGCTGTATAATGTATTACTGGGATTTGTAGTCATCTATAGTTCGCGCATTTCTGCATTGCTGTATAATGTATTGCTGAGATTTGTAATCTCTCTACAACTTGGAGTCAGTGGCAGATCTACCAGGCTCACAGCTGCAGCCAGGCCCTGGTGTTCCACCACTGACTCCAAGCTGTAGAGAGACTACAAATCCCTGTTGATCAAGGACATTTCCATAAAAAGGCCCACCAAAATCGTCAGCACCAGGCCTGTGATGCTCTTAATCTGTCCCTGGCGTCAACTACAAAAGAATGTGCAAAAACGTGTAAAAAAGCACTGAAATGCTGACGCCTGGGTGTGAATGCAGGCTAAAGCTGAATTCCAGGCACAAAACAATGTTATTTAAATATATTCCTCAGTAGCCACACAGGATATAAATCTACTTTGTATGCCGTACATGTTTTCAATATCTTCATGTCCTAATGGGACAAACCATCTGTTTGTCACAATATATATATATATATATGTTCATATGAAGCACACATTTTGAGATTGTTTTAAATACTGCTATGTTTTTGGTATTCAGCTGTGGCTTTTACCCTTTTGCTATAGATCAAGGAACAGAATGAGTCATAAGTGACCATATATGTATATATACTGAAGAACTACAACACAGTAGTAGCTGATGTACAGTATGTAAGCCCCGTGACTGCCAGTCACTTAAATCTTTAGTTGTTTTAGGTCTTAAAATACTCCACAAGCTCCTGAACTTCTTATTAAAATAGAAGCTTAAGGCTCCTATTCTATTATAAAAATTTCAACCTCATCTAGTTAGCTTACACTTGACCTTGTTTTTTCTTACCTCCCTTTTAGTCATTGAGGCTATGCATCAAAGTCTTAGGAATAACGAGGAAGGGGAGGGGACCAAACCAGTACTGGCACTATATACTAACCAGAAAGGCAGCGTTGTAACTTCAATGGAGAAGTAGACAGTGGCACCCTTAACACGGGAAAAAATAATTGTAGAGTATAAAATCATAAAAATGTGAAGGATATGTGCAGGGGCCGAAATTTGTTTTGGTGAGGCAATGCTCTTCATCCCTTTCATAAAAACAGCTCTGTACCAGATGACTTTCAAGTTGAAGATGTAATTTGTATATTGCTCTGTTCTCTGAACTTACAGGTTCCTGGGTACAAATCTTAGCCTGCCTGCAACCACCCAGAGTTGCCTGCTTCCCGATGGCAGTGTCGGATTTTGAGGTTTCAGCACAGTTAAGGTTTGCTTTAATCTGAATACACTTATTACAGTCTGTTAGTACAATTTACTATAATAAGGCAGAATGGCAAAAAAAACAACTCAAAAGCAATATATAAGAATACTAACTGAGAGAAAATGGTATGGTAATTGTCAGCTTTCCAATCTGAATAAAGCCAATGAAATACATTTCTGCATGTTTAGATCATGTGTAGTACCACAGTGATCATACATCGTTAGGATGTGCTGTAAATCAGTGAAATAAAAGTCTTCTGCAATGGTAGCAATTGAAGATAAGTTGCAGCCCCGTGGCAATCCTCAGGAGTGAATGAATATTTTTTACTGAAGAAAAAAATAGGATATTCAACCACATTGGGGCTCTGTTGTTTCTGTGGCTTGTTGTTGTTTTTTCCCCCTCTCTGTGTTTTCTTGACAATGCTGTATTAATACGTGCTATGTTCTTCTAAGCAAAACTTTATTCAGCATCCCTCAAGATCTTAGTGCTTCATCTAAACACATAACCAACAGTCTTTTCACTGGTTACCTTTGTACAGGGGCCTTTCCACTGATCACCAATGTTCAGAGGGCCTTTCCACTGTTCAACAATGTACAGAGGGCCTTTTTACATTGATTACCATTGTACAGGGGGCCTATCTATTGATTACCAATGTATAGGGGGGCTTTTCAATTATCAACAGTGTATATGGGGTCTTTTAACTTTTTTCATATTATCACCAAATCATACGGGCCTATCCACTAATTACCAAAGTACATTGGGCCTTTCCACCGGTCACCAATGTGCAGAGGGCCTTTCCACTGATCACCAATGTACAGAGGGCCTTTCCATTGATCCCCATTGTACAGAGGGTCTTTCCATTGATCACCAACATATGAAGGGCTTATCCACTGACCACCAATGTACAGAGGGCCTATCCACTGATCAACTATGTACAGAGGGCCTTTCCACTAATCAAAATGTACCAATGTACAGATGACCATCTCCAACCAGCTCCCGCATGCCTCTATCAGACCACTCTGTCGCTGATAAGGCTCTTCTCTCTGACTCGGAGTCCCATCTTTCTCTGGGTGAGTCATCCCCTCCTGATTCCCCAACGACTCGTAGCCCAGCTAAGATCAAATGCTCCAAGAACACTGCTGCTGATACTGTTCACACAATGCAAGATGTCTCCTCCTCACAGCCTTCACTGCCAGCTCTGGAGATGTACCCATCCAGCTCTCATGCACCTTCCTCTGCTGATATAAAAATGTACAGGAGCCCTTATCAATTACCAACAGTAAATATGAGGTCTTTTAACTTACCACCAATGTACAGGAAGTTTGTCTACTTATTACCATTGTACAGGGGCCTATCCACTGATCACCAATGTACAGAGAGCATTCCACCTATCACCAATGTACACAGAGCCTTCTATTAAGGGACATTTTCACTGACCACTTACTGGAGGGCATTTGGCCACATTTGGCTACCAAAGAGGAGTTGTGTTATTTTTAGGTGTGCAGTATAGGCTGCTGGCTATCAATGGTTACTGAGGGGTGCTAATTTCCAAATGAGTGCTTTACTTCATGGGTTTTACCTTTTCAAACTGATTTGTTTTATTTTTGTTTTAATGGTATAGATATAGAGCATGTCATTTACAATACAATGCAGCTGAGGAAATCACGGAGGGAAGGTTCTTTTCCCCACTGAGATACGTTTGAATACCTATGCAATAAAATAACATAAAAAAGGTATTCAACTGAAACTGCTGTGATGAGGATGAGAATGAGCTGAACTGCCTAGGAAAACAACTTGAACAACTTCAGTACTTCTACTGTGAACTTTAAGGATGAATTGTTCCACAGTGAGGGCTTGTGTTAAAGATCATTTACTACAAGATAACAATATGTCAATACTTGAATGTCCATAACCTTGCCACGGGTCCACTTTATGATAATATATTGTACACGGATTGCAGCCATAGAAACTATATTGACACAGCAGTATGACAATTTGACCACTTTGTCTAGGAGAATAACATGTAATGCTATGTAAAAATCATGTTTTTTCAAACAAAATAAACTAAATGTGTTCAGTACTTAGCAAGTGTTATTTTTATTTAGAAATACACCAGACTGTTTCGTATAAGAATATATATACAACAAAAGCTGATATGAATTGGTAATAGAGAATTTGTTATATGCAAACATATTTAATAAATGTACTGTAAACTTTCTGAAAAGTATATGCAGTTCTACAAAGCAAAATACTTGCAAACAGATATTCAACCACATTGGGGCTCTGTTGTTTCTGTGGCTTGTTGCTTTTTTTCCCCCCTCTGTGTTTTCTTCACAATGCTGTATTAAAAATATTATTATTAATTAATATAATATTAGTATTAATTAATATAATATGTTGTTCTAATATAATATGTTCTTCTAAGCAAGTAAAACTTCCTGTGTATCATAGATAAGCATGTGCATGGAGACTAGCATTGCACTACAGCACCATCTACATCTCAAAAGACAGCAATCAGTACATTGGTATATGCTGTTGTATTTCCAACAATGATCACCCTTGGAAAGGCCCCTGTACATTGTTAACCATTGAACCCCCTCCCCCCACCTTACCCTCGATCTTGCTTTGTTGGCCTGTCAGTAATTGGTCATTTTTAGCAATTGCAGATTAATATGATTTCTTGCAAAACAAACTTTATGCCCCTGACTGTAAAGAACAGGTGTGACATACAGTTTAAGACCAGCACCCCTTAAATTTGCCATTATACCTGACATGATTTGAGCAGGCAGATGACATTTTAATTTGATAGACCTTGTAACTATAGGGCCTTATTCACATAGGCACTGGGCAGGTGATATAAAAGTGCATCCGAAGGCAAATGGCTCAGTATACATGTCAGTGATTGGCAGGTGAGAAGTTGCAGTATGGCAGCCCCAAAGTTAGATGCGATGTGTGGGATAAGGTTGCAAGATACATTTTATTGCTTCCACCTGCTTATGTATCCAGTGGTAGTATGAACATATATGGTTATTAACAAAAGGATGAAGAGTTTGGAGAAGGCAGGAGAATTGAACAATCTAGGACAACATAGCAGAACTGGAAAGTGAGCTGAATTGGAGATTTTTTCCAAATCAGCTATGTTGGCCTAGATTGTTCACTTCTCCTGTCTTCTCCAAACTCTTCACCCTTTTGTGAATAACCCTGATAGTGTAACCAGTATGAACTGCTAGTATGGACATAGTGAAACAACATATCGATGTATGAGACCAAAGAACAGAACTATCAATGACCATATTCATAAACAAGCAGTTTAGTGTGAAATGTACTACACTACTACTTTTCTGAACTAGGTATTTCAGAGCTATTCACATAGCAGCTGGTCAAAATAGTAAAAATAACTGTTTGTCTTACTATACTAGACAGAAGTGAATATTCAGCTTTGCAGTAAATATATTCATAGCCAGGTGTGAATCTCTGTGGTTTTACGCATTAAATTTGCATACCTGCTGATTTCAGGATAGATAAACTTCTATAAAGAACAGGGCTTTAGATTGTCTCTCCTGAAATGCAAATAATCTATATCATATTAGATAAGCTTAGCATTTAAAATATATTTAAAAAAATATATGGACCAGATTTACAAAAATGTGAATGGAGGTGAATGGAAGTGAAACTGTTGATAAACATCAAAAAATTTGTAGAAGATATGCACACATTTGCATTATAGTAAATCAGGCCCAATGTCTCAGAAAAAGGCCTAATTATTTCAATGTAGTGTTTAGGTAGTGTCAGCGAACAACATTTTTTTTTTGCTCAACCTGTTTTTCTGTTACTATGGAACTACAAATGTCAGGATGTCCTTCCATTCAGATCCTGTATGTGCAGTAGACATGTGCACTGCCAAAAAATGTGTTTCGTTTCGTTCTGATTCGGATTTGGTGTTATTTCGTTTTTCAGGATTCGGGTGTGAAAGTCAATTCGGATTCGGAATTCGAATTCAGACGAAATCCGTTAGTGGTAGTTCGTTCGAATGTTCTCGTTTTTGTTTCTTATTCGTTTCGTTCATTTGCTCGTTCGTTTGCAGCAAAGTGACATTTGAGAGGGGAAAATGTTTTTTCTCCTTCTCTAATGTCACTTTGCTCCAACGAAGGAACGAAACGAATAAGACACGAAAAAGAAACGACAGTTCGAACGAACTACCGCTAACGATTTGTTGATGTCAGAAACTGGTGGGCAGTTATACAGGAGGTCCATACCAATTTTTCCTGCGAAGGGTGTACACTGCATCATTAAATCTATTGATATTATTGTTGAATACATGATTGAAAAGACGTGTTTTGATAGAGTCAACAATTTTCATGGGTTATACTTTTTCACATGACTCTGTTTGACAGGACATGGTGAAACTTTGAGTTCTGCATCAGCCTCAGAACTTTATGTTGAGGAAGACTGAGCAGCTTACAGCAAGCAGCCAAACTTCCCACACCAATAACAAGCCTGAACCTTATGGGGTCTGGAACTCTTCATTTTTCAGACACAATTACTTCCTAGCTTTCATTTCCCGGGTCTACTGAACCGAAGGGGTCCTGGGGCTGAAGCTAGCCGAAGGATCAGCCAAAGCTACGGCTAGATCCTTTGGCAGCTTAGTGAATAGACCCCACAGAGATTTCTGTCAGAAGTAGGGTTTTGAAGTTGAAGTCTGTTGATATATATTGGTTTCACATCTCAGATATTTTATACTTTTTCTTCTACATTTACACCTGTTAATGTCTCTGCAACAAAATCCCTCTGAAAGATTTAGCAACGCGATTTGGATTTGGAGGGCCAGTGGATTTCTCATATTATCTAATAAACTCTTTGTAAAATATCCACCCTATCCAGCTGATTAGAAACAATATTCCAGAAAGGTTGTCCAATTTATTCTACATGTACTAACGGTCCGTACCTGCCAGGGGCTTTAATGAATGCTCTCTTATTCCATGGCATAAAATGATTAAGTTAATTGTGTCCCAGGATTCTGCCACTCTGCATATATTATCTACGCAATGCTCACGAGAAGGATTAAGTCTTGAGAGGATGGATAGTTTTGCATATTTTATGGGAGAATCTTCTATTTTTTTTTTTTTTGAAAATTAAATGATCATTAAGCCTTTTAAATAAAATTGCAAAAAAAGGACACAGTTTAAAATGACAGTTGAATCATCTGATATGACATTCTGACTAACTGATACAAAGGGACTCCAGGCAACATGTAAGTGAGCAAGGAGTGGAATTTGTTAATGCTTCAGATTTTCACAGTGTAATTCTCTCTTTTGGACATGCAAATAAAGCTGCACTTGATGTGCTGTCTTATTTCAGGGTAGATTGAAATGGAACTATGGATGAACTCAAAAATGACATAATGACATATGATGCGATCTGTTAATAGCATTAACAGAGCAGTCTTTGTTTGTCCCCCCATAACAAAGTTTCCTTACCTGTTGATCCTGCCAGTAGATCTGTTCTTTTTCAACTTCCTTCAAAAGACCAAGCTGTCCAGCAAAAGTAGTAATTAAGGAAATGAGACAAACCATTTTACACTGACAGCGGTGCTTAAAATGGTCAGCTTTTATTAATTTAGTTAAGAACTTTATTCCAAAAGGAGAAAAAAAACTGTTTCTGTAACTGCTTAAGGGCTTGTTCACACCAGCAGCTGCCCTTAACCATGCAAGTGCTGGTTTGTGTGTGCCCAGAAGGTGCTGATGTGCTTGATCGAGCCGCATTGTACAGCTTCTTTTTTTTGTTAGAACTTAATTGAAATGTTACAAGTGGCATCTCATCAAGTTCTGTGGGCTCACTGCAGTGCAATGCAGTTGTACTGCATGCCGTACTTTTATCAAGGGTACACCACCAGAACACAGTGGTATGAACTGTGCCCACCCATGTAATGCAAATTGCCTTGTCTTGTGGGAAAAAATGGCCAGCACAACCTAAATGCTTATGGTATGAATGGGCCCTAAAATGTGTTAAATGAAGTTAGGCTTTAATGTATTATTTAGGTCCATCTAAATATACTAGTCCACCTAACATTACCCTCTCCACAAACTGGCAATGCTACTGTCCATTAGGTTGCTCCTCCATAGATACAGGTGAGGAGTGTAGCCACCCTAAGACAAGATATATGTTACTAGCCAGGTCACTAGGTGAAAATAAAGAAAACACATTTAAAAATGAAAACAAATGTAGCCACCATATCTAATAACTGGCAAGAAGCAATGTATATATTTTTTGGTTTGGGGTTTAGGTGAGCTTTAACCCTTTGCTGCCACTAATGTATGCTACACAGCAGCAGCAGCAGCACAGGCCCTCAATCACACTTCTGGCTGCAATAATGTGTTTGCACTGAATGTTAGGTTTCTGCTGAAAGTGATTTGGGCAATTGTAAAGCCACCTGTTCACCCAAGCATTTATTCACTTCCAGTTTTAGTGCTTCAATTCCCTGACTGCTGCGGTTGGAAAAGAAGCTAACTAAGCACAATCTGTTCTAAAGAAAAAAGGACACACACATTTGAACGTGACCACGTGTCGGGTGAACCTATGTATGAAAGCGACATTGCACCACACATGTTACACTGCAGACACCAGAGTAAAAGCAATAATGCTAGGGGCATTATTTTTTGTTAATTCTAAATTGGTTGCCTGTAAAGGCTTTTAAAGCGTTGCTTATTGATAGTTTTGGATGCCAAAGTTCTTCACCATTTCATGGGCGCACGCAGTTTTGAGGCTTCTCATGTGTGGTATCTATGCACTTAACACAACCTCATCTTTTATATGCTACAAAAAAATAGTATTATATATAGTTTGTGTGCATTAAAATTGATTCGAAATTTTGATAAACAGCTATACTAATATCATACAATACAAAAAATTGCAACCGTCAGTGTTTAATTACTGTCCAGGATCTTGGCTTTCCACTTTAGGAGTTTTAAGCAATTTTCAGTCCTAAAATGTGCAAAGCAAACTCAAAAATAGCTCTAGCAGTGAAAGGGTTAAGGAGAATCATTTTCAGTCTAACTTGGGTCGACAAAATTAGCTTCATGGAAATTTTACAAAACATAAACTTCCCACTGGCGACATGTCGCACTGATGCTGACGCGCAAGGTCGGAGGTCGATCGGCGGTCCGTCGTAAGTGCGAGTGGTCGCAAAGCAGGTAAGTCGGTAATCGAGGAATGTCTGTATAGCAAGATAACCCACTCAAGCAAACAAAAAGTGTTTTGTGGCTTTTTTAGTCACTACTAAACCTGTGAATTGTGATATGCAAGAGAAGAGATTACTGTTGTGATACAGTCACTTACAGTTCCACATCAGTAGACTCTTCAAAACCCTTAAAACCTATTTTGTATTGGATAATGCGGGGAAGGGTTAGAACCTGTGTCCCATCTGGAAAAATGTCCCCTTTTTTGCGTGGTTACTAGGAAAGGAAGTTAAAGCTGAACTCCATGCAGACATTTTATGTCATTATTGACCAAGGTATTTCATTACCTTTCGACAATCAGGTTCCAGGCATAACTGTTAGTTCCTGGACACAGCAATGACGTCACAGAGTTTGATAAGGTGAATTTTATAGAAACTAAACAAGCTAATTTTTACTAAGGGAAAGGACTAAAAGTATTGATGAGATTTTTATTTGGTCTTGTAGTTCAGATTTAAGGTAAAATGTTTTAACAGGGATACAGGCTCAGTAATTATAGCACTTTACAATAGACTGGGGAGGGGTTACAACCTGTATCAGATTTTTACTGTTGTCTGTGTCCAACAGTTTTCCTCTCTCTTTTTGGTCACTGAGACAAAAAAGTAAGAGAAAATCTCTCCAGTGAGGACAAAAAAAAGCAATAAAACCTTACAGAAGTTCTAACCCTTTCCCATACTATCAAAAAAGTTTCATAGAGTGTCTCATAGAGGGTTTGAAAGGTATTTATTGCTGTCTATTGTCACCAGAACCAGATGGTAATCATTCAATGGGGACATTGGTACTGGAGAGTACTGTCTAAGTTGGAAATTACCATTTCCATGGGGAGATTTGCTCTAATTTCCTGCTGATTCTTAAGGATAGAAAGTGAAGGGCAATCTCTGCAATTAGACATGTGCAGAAAAAAACGAATAGAACTCCTTTAAAAACAAAAACATTTTGGTTATACATACACTTTAACAGTTGATGGTGGTTTTTCAATGAGAAGGAAACCCAGCCTGTGATAGGGAAAAATAAAGATCCTATTAATATTTTTAAACTTTTTTAAAAAATAAAGCAGTGAGTGTTTTGTTGGAAGAGTCTGTTTGGTGAATGGTTAAGTGTGGTTCTTTTTACCAATTCACTAGAAAAGGGGATCAACCAAAAGATACGTAAGTCGCATATAAACCCCTGCTTATTTCTGCCCTGTTGTCTGCCATTGGTGCAGAAGAGTACAGTGGCAGCCAGACTGTTTTATTGCTTTTTAGGAGTCCTTTTTTGGCATCACAGGCTCACTGAAGTGTACCTGTATTCAGGTTTGCTATTTCAGCTAGCAATAGGCCCTTGTATGCCACATTGCAGGCTGCCCCAAGTAGTGACATACCTGTGCAGGATCTGAAAATGTGGTATTAGAGATTGCACAGGAGTTTACCTAACTAAAGAGGCATAACCTAATATTAATAGTGCTGAGTGTTGATTACCATCTTTTACTTATAACCATTTAAGTTGAAAGTCACCAAAGATACTACTTTGTGAAGATCGTGTCCTTGTAGATATTCAAATATATTGAATATCGGTGCGAGAAGAGGCGAATAAGTGCCTTTTTCTAACTTGACATCAAAACTAATACTTGTTAAATTAGTTTTTGACATGCTTTATCACTCCTTTTTAGTCAGTACAGGTGAGAAGTCATGAAACATTGACTGAGGACGTGCACTTCCAGATGACACCTCTCCCCATGTTTTCCTTGATATACTTTAAAACAGAGTTTTGTGAAGAAACAGAGGGTACTCTTGCAGCAATTGTTCATATAATCATATAGGTGATGAGAATGTAGGATTCTTACCTGTCAATTGCTTAGCACATCAGATATTTCCTAATTTAGGTCAGACAGATTGTATGAATGAAGAGATACCATTCCAAACATGCCCAAAATGTCTCTATAAACTTAGTCAATGACAGATTTGTGGCGTTTGAAGTCCAGACAGGCCTACAATAATGGACTAATTTGTTGGGTAAGAAGTATTTTTAAATTGAAATTGGATACAACTGATTTCCGATATTAGGAAACCAAAGACTCATCAACAAACTTTCCAGCAGCTCCAGAAAGGAGTGTCTTTTTTCTAGAAGCCGATCTCTTTGAAAGAAACAAAGTTGACTTTCCTTTGTGGAGAATATGAAACCTCTGTGACCACTTCTCTATCTTCATAGACTCTAGTGTTTCCCTAATTATTTGTTTCCCTAAATAATGTGGACGTGGCAAATAGTCTACTGCTCTTTGAAGAGTCTCACCAAAATGTTATGCATAGGCTCCAAATTTGCTTAAAGGATTCTGGAAGACCAAGGCCAGGCAATGCAAGGCATTTGCCAAAGATGCTCAAATCCCGAAGCTTCTCCTTAAAATTGATGTTCAATTTGAAACCAATTCATCCATGGTAGAGGGAACATCTCATTCATCCTTTAAACCAGGGGTAGCAAACCTCCGGCCCTCCAGCTGTGGTGAAACTACAAATCCCATGATGCATCTCTCTTCGGGAGTCATGTCTGTGGCTGTGAGAATCTTGCAATGCCTCATGGGATTTGTAGTTCCACCACAGATGGAGGGCAGGAGGTTTTCTACCCCTGCTTTAAACACCGTAAATTTTTAGTTCACTTGCAATCTTTGCATTTTCCCAAAGTGTAGTAGGAAGTCAGAAGACGTATGTGAGACAAGGATCATGTGGCCTTCTCACTGCACATAACTGATTTATTTATTACAGATATTTATATAGTGCTGACAATTTACACAGCACTTTACATAGTTGCACATTCACATCAGTCCCTACCCTCAAGGAGCTTACAATCTAAGGTCCCTATCTCACATGCATACATAGAGGGCCAACTTAGAGAGGAGCCACTATATAAATACCAGCATGTCTTTGGAGTGTGGGAGGAAACTGGAGTACCCAGAGGAAGCACAGGGAGAACATGCAAACTCCTTGCAGATAGTGACCTGGCTGGGATTTGAACCAGGGACCCCCAGTGCTGCAAGGCAGAAGTGCTAACCACTACGCCACTGTGCTGCCCAAGCCATAGTGCAAGTACTGGCAGAAGCAGGAACAGGAACAGGAACAGGAACAGGAACAGGAACAGGAACAGGAACAGGAACAGGAACCACTAGAGCAGGTAAAGAAGAATCTGAAGGCATTAACATAGGGCTAGTCACACTTCAGACACACTTTCACACAGACACTTCACAAGACAGTGTTCTGGCTTGGCACGTGGTTACCTATTCACTGTGGGTAGCAAGGGGTGGTGTATGTGTCTGTCCTATATCAAGATGTACCATTTTCGATTGGTGTAAAGGTAGAAACCATAAGGTGTCTGTTAGTGTCATGCTTACTTTGCACTTTGCAAACTTTCCTTGATACAGGTTTACTTTAATGGCATAGAATCCTGGGGTTAGTGCAAAGACTAATTAAGACATATTTTAATGGATCTTCTTCAGAAATAACCACATTTTCAGCACACAAGATTTTTTTTTCCCTCTAATAGTTTAAAAATGTTCAAGTTCCAACTGCAATCATTTTGTTAAGACGCCTTCCTTTGTTATGTGAAAAATGTCTAACTTGTTTTCCAATTATTTATAGAGCAGAGGACACTTGGGATGGCATTCTGAAATTAGCTTGTGTGGGTACATTATATAGCAGCATATGCTTGGCTTGCTTTGTCATTTCACAAGCCAATAGATTTTCTTTTCTGTTTGTAGAAAGCACAACACTCATGACACTGCTGATTGACAGCAGTCCACGCAGGACACAGTCATTGTATCACCTCATCTTGTGATTTATGTCTCATAGTTAGCATGGAACTGTCTGTTCTCTTATTTGGCATTTAACAATCAAACACATGGGTACAAAGAAAACATTAATTTTGAACAGTGATTATCTGATTTTTGTTCTTTTATACTGCTTACACATGTAACAAACAGCCTCCAAGTGTGACTGACAAGTGTTTTGTAGAAGTAATCCAGGTAGCAACTATTTAGTTACCTGATCTGACTACAGTAAACTGACATCTGATTTGTTGCATTTCTCCTTTTCAATTTGCACAGCATTAGTCAATAAACCTAATCAAATTTAACAATGAAAGATGACTGGGTCATTACTTGGTATACAACTTAGCTAATTACGGAAAAAGCTAGTTACCAAAATTATCATTGGTAATAAGAGTTCTAAAATTTGGCAGGTAGTACCAGATTATTGGAAAGGCTACACAGGCTGTGGACTAGGGTGAATGGGTCACCACAGGGTACTAGCAGCCACCCACAGATTGTGCTGCTGGCAGTAAAACAATATTTTGTATTATGAAAGAAGAACTCTGGGCAGAAAACAAATTGACCCTTGCAGTGGGGCTACTCTCACACTGCAAGGGTTAAGTAGTCATTATGGTCTAGGGTGTAAAATAAAAAATATATATTCACTCGATCCCTGGACCAGCTTGGCTGCAGGACCAGTCCCCGCAGCCCCAGGCTCTGGCAGTCTAAGGTCCCGTGAAGTCATCATTTCCATTTACTTGTATTGGATGTAAGGACACCCAGGGACATTCTGCAGCCAGAGGGGGAGAGAGGTGAGGGTCACCTGACGGGACCGAGGATCTGGCAAGTGTATCCTTTTTATTTTGCAGTGGTTCATTTTTATTCTGCCCAGAGTTCTTCTTTAAATTGACTCTTTAAATTGACACTTACTGAAAGTGTGATTAAAAATACCATACTGCTTCTTTGCATACTTGCAAAGAAGCAATGAAAAACTTACCTCTTCTTCTATTCACTATTATTATGAAGATAGATAATGGGTGAATCTTGCATAACTGAATGTTGAAAGTCCAATGTAATTTGAATGTTAAAATGTCTTTTATTTTTGAAAGAATGTTTGGATGAATCCTGTGAAATATTGAGAATGTAATTTGTTTCTTTTAGATATGTAAAATAAAAAACAAACTAATTTATATAGCTGTTAAAAAGTGTCAGATTTGCTTGGACTGGGACTGTTAAAATAATAATCTATGATTACACATGTTAGATGTTGTGGCACATTCTTCAGTGCAACACAAAGATTGGATTAGCAAATGTGGAATTCCAAACAATTTTTATCATTTAAGTGGTAAAACTTGGAAAGAGTCGCAATGTAGTAATATAAGCTCCATTTAAATTTCCATTGAGCATGGGATTAGATTATAAACATGCTGATACATAGATTTGGTGTAAACTAAAACATCTACACTTTAAATAAACATTGTACTGGAGCTCTTTTTCTTACTGATAATCTTGTTACATCAAGCCAAGAAGTAAATTCTAGATATGGGTCTATGGTGAAGCCGTTGCCAGAAACTGTTAGCTTTACTTTCAGACCAGATGGGAATCATAAGGCTCTATATTCTAGTAGATTGCACTGCTAACTCCATGATGTAGGTTAAAAGATCATCATATAAAATTGATTGTTTTCAATTTTTTAAACTATATTGACCCAAATGCCTTTTGGGGTTTTTCATTTGCCTTCTTCTGGGTCTACAAAAAAGGAATCACAATCATTAGGGCTAAATGACCAAATGAGATTCATATAATTTGGGCAGCTTCAGATATTGGTCATTTAGCCCTAATGATTGTGATTCCTTTTTTCCTCTCTGAAGTATGTACTAGAAGTCACTCTGACTAATTACTAACATTTTGCCAAGTATTTAAACTGCTTTTCCTTTCATTGCTTTTTCAAATGCAGCCATCTGATCTTGTAATCTTGCATAGAAAATATGTTTTAAATTATAACTAGAAATATAAAGAAAAAAAACTACTAAGGGGTCTATTCACGAAGCTGCCGAAGGATCTGGCCGTAGCTTCGGCCGATCCCTGGCTAGTTTCGGCCCCAGGACCCCTTCGGTGCTATTCACAATAGCCCGTACAGCTACCGATCATGGCCGAGCGGCTCAGGAGAGCCGAACACATATGCATCGGCTCTAAATTTAAAAAGCCAATAGTAATGTCCCAATGCTTTTCAATGGGAAAATATATATATATTTTTTTCTATTCTGACATCGATCGTGAGCGGGAGGCTCCCAGAGCGCCCGGGAGAGTTTTTTTTCTTTTTTTTTTTTTACAGCAGCAGAGCCGCCGGACAATAGGAAACTATTGGGCGGAGCTAGCTGTCACTGCTAGCTCCGCTCAATCGTTTTCTATTTACTTTTTTTTATTTTTTCCACTCTTTTACTGTTCTACTCGGTCCCTCTGAGGGACCGAGCAGAACAGCCGAGCCGAATGCCGCTCAGCGACATTCGGCTATTCACTCACTGCTGTTCGGCATCTATAAGAATAGCCCGAACAGCAGTGAGAAGCCTGCCGGAGGTTCGGCTCAGCCGATCCAGATGTTGGATCGGCTGAGTCGAACTCCTTCTGCACTTTGGGTCGGCCGAACATGCTGAGCATGTTCGGCCGACCCGAAGCCATGCGAAGTGAGCCGATGTACGGCTGAAATCAGCCGTACCAGCCTGAAGTGAATAGCCGCACAGTGTTCGGCTCACTTCACTTCAGATCGGTCTTTCACTCAGCTGCCTATGGCAGCTTAGTGAATAGACCCGTAAATGTCAAGGCAGTGGGTTGAAATTCACAGCCTGCTATAGACATTCTTCTCTTTACCAGTGGCTGAGCTGAACTGTTTGCAGTGTGATGAACACCAATAAAGGAGCAACTTTAGTGTCTCAGCTAAACAGTAAACTTTAGGAACATACATTTGGAGCAGAACAGTGATGTAGGAAGAAGAGAGAGGAGGTTACAAATACAAATGTCAGAAAGTGCACTTAATAATAATACCAGACATGTGTGGTATTAGAACACAATTCCTGTGGCCCAAGGGCCAATGTATATACTGCAAGTTTCTCTGTATAGCACATATCAGTCGGATATGTTGTCAGAGTTACATATGTTTTTAAAAATTGAATGCTTATATGTACATGTTCTGAGGACATCAAAGTAAAACCCAGACATAGAGGTGTATTGAGTGTATCCCATGTTGGCAGGGCTAAGGTGACAGCAGCAGCCTTAACGTCTCACCACCGAGCTGATGACAGATTTCTACCCAGCTTCTCTCTGACAATAAGCACCAATTAATAAATTAAGATTAGGACTACAAGACAAGAAGTTAGCTGTGTGAATAAAAATATAGTTCTCCATGATACACTTTACAAAAGCTATATTGTAATTTAAAACCTAACTGCTTTTTTAGCTTTGTTTAGTGCGGGGAAAGCTTAAAAATTATTTCTGATTTTTATTTATGTCCGTGAAACATTATTATAAGCTCTAACCCTTCCCCATTTTACTCAAAAGGTATTTTTGTTTTTTTTTCTGTGTTGCTGAAAAGATTTTTCTCATTACTTCCTGTCCTGACAGGAAGTCTCTTCAGTCGACATGCGGTGGGCAATAAAAATCTGACATATGTTCCAACGCTTCCCATTCTATCCAAAACAATTAGGTTTTCAGTTATTTCAAGCTCCAGTTGCTCGAATTTTCTTCCAAGGTAATCAAATGTCACATCTTTCCAGTTCTGGAAACTAATCATATTTCTTTATGTCCCTAAACCCAGAAGGGCTTGCCTCTCAGGTATACCTAATCACAAGGATGTATTACTTGCATTCTTTTGCATCTATGAAGACATGCAGGTGCAGACTTTAATGCAGTTTCCAATGCTTTACTTGAACCTGGTAGGTAGGACAAAAGAACAAATTAGGTGGAATACCCAAAACGCACGCAGGGCCCCTTGGCTGTCAGTCGCTGAGTGGGTCACAGCATCCAGAAGCATTTTGCAGAACTTCTTCTGGGTGACATAACCTCACATAACAAGAAGTTTGGTTGTAATTCTGTGCCAGTGATGACTCTAGCAGCAATATCTTCTTAGGCCCACACGGAGGTGATACCCACTGGGCCCAGACTTCAGCTCTGGGGTCTAAAACGAGGCACACAACCTGCTATCGCAAAGATTGCTATTACCCAGAAGGGGAGGGGCTAAAGGGCCTCTCTGTCTCCAGGAGGGAGGACTTTGAAAAAAGACTATCTCCTCTTAGTAGAAGGGACACAAACAAACGTTAAAATGCTTTTGTTAAGTATGGGAATGCTAGAACTCCTCTCAGCTTTTTATTATCATCTGTTTCATTGTAGATTTTCCTTTACTTCCTGTCTGGTACAAAATGTGCCACCAGGACTGGAAGTGAGGGGAGAACCCTCTAACAGAACAGCAGAAAGCAGTAAAATATGACAGGAATTCTAACCTTTACTCACTGTCAGAGACAGCCGGGTAAGTAGCATTTTTAGATGGAGCTTACACATTAGCTCCTATAGTTTTCTCTTGAATTTGTAAAAAAATATATACATATATAGATGTACGCATCACAAACACCCAGGACTCTCAGCCAGAGGGGCTGAGAGGCTCCAGAAAATAATTAGTTTTGCAGGGAAGAAGCTGGCCTTTCAGTTTCTTCCATTTTTTTTTTCCGGATTGTAGTTTGGATCTGGATCTCTGGAGATTTCTTAGAGTTCTGGGTGGGATGAAATCTCCAGGCCTGAGGTCAGGTGTTGTTGCCAGTCATCAGGTGGCTGAGAGCAGCCTCATTAAGAGCCCATACCAAAGCTCAAGGTAGGACTTGGTGTGGTGTGGACTGCAGGCACATGAGGGCTCCTGCTGGGAAGAGAGACAGGTTGTGTTCAGGAGTCAGGCAGACTCCACCCAGAAGCCAGTGGAGCCAGGAGGCTGTGTGTGTGTGCTGGATGCACCTGGGAATCAGCCAAGGAGGCTTAGTGAGCCTGGGACACACAAGGGATGTGTGGATGAGTCACATGCAGAATAGGTGACAATCCTGCATTGGTGAGACATTGTGATATTACTTACAGGCTGAAACATAAGCAGAAGGTATATTGTGTTGCTGAGGTACAGCTCTGTCAGGGCAGACTGCATCTAAAACGTCTGAAAGTTTCTATGAAAATTCACTTATTTAAGTTAGGGGCTTTGAAACTTTCAGATGACAGACACAAGGAAAAAAAACTTGTTATATGGAAAATGGATTTGCTCAAGGTCGAATGTTGAGGGTACAAGGTCAACTCATCCTTGTATATATTGAGACAAAAATATGTTAAATGTGTTTCCCAACAATGAAGCAAGTTCCAGCACAGACAGTATCAACCTTTGCATGCCCATTCAACATGTTTATGGCAGCTCATTATCTTCCTCACTTCTCCATGATTCCTCTTACAATCACAGAAAAGATTCAATAGAGACATACTGTATGACTTTATGTTGGTTGTGTAGCAGATGGACCAGCAGTTGAAGCTTTCTTTTACAAGCCCATTACCCTGACCTCATTAGCGATTGCCTCATATCCCTCTAAACACATTCGACTCCGCTTCTGCAGAAGCCAATCATGCTAATTAAACCAAATCAGTTTGCATATTCATGGAGAACTGCTAGACTTTTATGGGCAGATAAAATAAACATGATGTTGTTTTTTTTTTTTCTTTAATAATTTGAAAGCCACAGTCCATCATCATTTCAATCTTTACACATCAGTGATAAGTACATAGCTGGCTTTTAACTTTTTTTTTTTTAGAGAAATATGGGAAATCTAGTTAATGGGCAGCTAATGAAATCAATCTCAATGTGGTTTTCTCTCTAGTTTTCAGAAGTACCATATTGGAATCATTTGCTGCTTTCCTTATTTTATTTTGCTATAGCCAGAGATTTAACATGCAGTTGTTGTGCACAGTGTAGCGCCCTGCTGCTGTGCATTAAAATGTTACAGTATAGGCAAAACGTGTTGTTAACAGATTATGCTGACATTGCAGTTGTAGCTGATAGAATGAAATAGAGATAATATGCTATAAATGTTGTTCTATGGCTACACAGTAATGCCATGTTATTATTTATATGGAATGTGACCAGAGGGCATTGTTGTATGAGTCCTGCTGACACTCAATTTGCCCTCCTGTAATTGTTGGCAGAGCAGAAATTCCAGGGCATTTTTCAACTTTATCAACTCTTTTGCTTCAGTAATTTAAGTTGTACCTCAGCCCCCTTGTCACTGCCAGTAATCAGTGGGCATCAGTACACCTCCCAGTACACCTCTTTATGGGCTGTGTGACACAGCATTCCCTCAATTTGCCATCACAAGCAATTCCTTAGCTGGACTGTTCCTTGCTATGCACATGACCTACCACACATGACCCTTGTAGCTGCAGTGTACTAGAATCCACTTTAACTCAAAGTAGGTTGCTGGCAGAAGCTGCGGTATATCGTCTTAATCCCAAACAGTAGCAAGTTTGCCATGGCAACATTTTTACCACTGCAATCTGGGTGCAGCAAGACTCCCACCAACTGCAAGCTCTGAAATAATTCACTGCCCTTTTGCTCCGCCCTCTAGGCTGAGGACAGCAGAGCCCTTTTTAAATTGTGAGGCCTACCATATTTTGTCTCCCCAATTTAAAGAACTATGGATCACCATGGTGTGCAGCAGGATTCCATTTTCATCCTAGTTAGTGTGTTTTACGCACCTCATTTGTTTCCTTTGTCAATAGAAAATGTCATCTCCTTTTTTTTTTATAGCAGAGCAAGAGAATTGTGACCTGCATGTAAATGATGATTCTCAACTCATATAGCTACATAAATCTTGCATACAAACACTGGTGGGCTACAGACAATCAATAGTGAAAGAAGACAGGTTTTCTTGGGCTTACTGCAAGACTACCCATAACAAAATATTCCTGATCACAAATGCATTAGTAATGACCATGATCATAGATGAATTGACCATCTGAATACTGTCCTAGTATACCGCTTGCCGGATTGATTATTCCTGCTTCACGCATATAGTATACGTGGCAGTTCTATGATACCACAACTTACAAATGTAAGTAACTACTAAATAATACATTAATAATAAAAAATTTGAAAGACCCACCTCTAAAGCTGACTACACACAGTCTGAACTGTGCAAACCCTAGACTATGACTGAAGATGGATATTGACAATCAAAATCAAAGGAAGAGTGCAGGCATAGGTCTGACATAAAGGAATCCCCATATCCCTGCTTAGATTGCAAAATAAAACTAGCCATCCAGTACACAATATCAGACAATCTCTTGGGGTTAAATGGGCCTGCACTTAGTTTGTGGTGAGCACTGGGATGGTGACATTGACAGTCTTAAATCTATCTATCTATCTATCTATCTATCTATCTATCTATCTATCTATCTATCTATCTATCTATCTATCTATCTATCGTTCTTTCTTTCTTTCTGGAATAAATAAATGTTGAACTGCACTGAGGTCTATAATGTCTATAATAGAGCATGACATTCTATGAGCCAACTAATATTATTATAAGTATTATAATGAATTGTTATAATATTCATTATTTATATTATGTTTTTACGAGTACAATATTGTGTGATTAATGCTACATTTAGGTGTCAACATGCCTTAACTGGGAGGGAAAACCTGTAACGGGTCAGGGTCACTATAAAACATGCAGAAATCACACAAGCAAAATACTAAACAACAAACCTAATTTTTCAAGTTAAAGTGGTTTCTGAAGAGCTATTTGGAGGGTAAAGTCTTATGTTTGTAATAAAGCCTTCAACCTGCATGTGATCAAGAACCAATATTCTGTGGAGACCAATAGTCTGGGTGGAGCAGAGTGTAACGCCACTGGGCCGCTCTCTCCTGCATCGGCAGTTGTCCCCCTGCATTCCACTGTGGAACACGGAAGCCGCACAAATTGACGCGGCGGCTGCGTTCCACGCTGAAACGCGGAAGTCGTTAGGGTCGATCAGCGGCTCCTCCCCACTCCCAGGCACTATTTAAGAGCACAAACGAGGCAACATGACGTTCCGATATTGAGGTCAGAACGCCTGCTGCCTCCTGAACCTACTAACCTCGTTGTTGCTGTCAGGACCTTTCCAGAACCTGCTGCCACCTTACTGCACCCTGTGGAAGCCCTCAGCTCGGCAACCGATCTCTCCAGACTTCAGTTCACAAACCGCAAGTACTGCTCCTATTGGAGTTCTTCTCTCAGCAATACAGTTCCTGGTTGATGCATAGACTGTCTGGTTTATACTTTGTCTCATCCGGCTCATACCGCTACGTTCATCGTTTACTATTATTTCTCACCTAAGTTGTACCTTGTGTCAGTATACTGGTTATGAGTCAAATAGCCTGTCCCTACTGAAACCCTATGCTTTGTCTGTGATGTTTGAATCTCAACGTTAAGATTGTGAGTGACGCCTGAGATTCATATCAGAGTAGCCTTTTTGGACATATACCCCTCCGCAGTTGTGATACCATACCGTGATAACCCTCAGAAACATGGCACAGAGTTGACTCCAGCCATGCAAAGTGTTGGTGGTGACTGAAAAATTGATTTAGGTGCAATAACACTGATTTTCCATTGAACATTTTTGGAAAAATAGCCATTAATTTTCACCATGCAGACTGCTTAGGTGAAAAGTGTTTAAAAACATTTCCATGTTGCTTTGCAAAGTATTTGTGTTGTTTTTGTATATCAATTTTATTGGATATTTTTTAACAGAGAAAAGAAAGACAATAAAATAAAATAATTTGGGGCAGCACAGTCGTGTAGTGGTTAGCACTTCTGCCTTGCAGTACTGGGGGTGCCTCGTTCAAATCCCTGCCAGGTTACTATCTGCAAGGAGTTTGCATGTTGTCCCGGTGCTTGCATGGGTTTCCTCCAGGTATTCCGGTTTCCTCCCACACTCCAAAGACATGCTTTAAGGTTAATTTGCTCCTGTCTAAAAATTGTCCGTCGTATGTATACATGTGAGATAGGGACCTTACATTGTAAGCTCCTTGAGGGCAGGGACTGATGTGAATGTGCAACTGTGTAAAGCGCTACATAAAATTGTCGGCACTATACAACATACCTGTAATAGATACACAATAACATTTTTAAAGCGACAGTACTCAAGGATATATTTTTTTTTTATTTTATTGTTATTAGATGTTAAAAAACCCTCTAAAATACACAAAAAAGGAAACATAAAACACAAAAAACATTCTTGTGTACTATAGTTTTAAATTATTAGTAACTCATTTTTATTATATTTTGGGTGAAATAACCATCAAATAATAGTAAAATACAAAACAAATGTGTGGGGTTCATGTGGATGGACTATCATTGACATGTATTTTTATGTACAATACAATGCATCGTTTGTCAACATGCAGCGCAGGTAAATGTGCCTAAAGGAACTTCCATTACACTCAAGAGTCTTTTAAAGCCCTAAAAACTTTACAAAAAACACCTTGTGTTTGCCTACCATATTATCACCAATGCTTATAGCTGCAAATTTCCTAATTTTCATAGAAATTTTGGTGAAACACAAATGGCCAATTTTGCACATCCTTGCATATTACAACTCCTGCTGTCGTGTCTGCCATGTTAAAGATGGTTTTACCACCATACTACAGAAGAGAACCTAAAGCCTAATTCTGTTTGATTTACAATCAGGGCCAAGCCAAGCCTTGTCAATTTACCTCTTCAGTTGATGCCACATTCTTTATCAACAGGAAAAAGAATGGCAGTCCTTCTCCCTGTATTGTGCTTAACAAAATAGCTGCCAAGAACAAATATTATTTTTCTATGAGATCTGATTTCTTTGGCCACCTGCAAAGGGCCTCCATCGCCAGCCAGCTGAATCTCCTGGGGACTAGCACCTTGGCTATCCAATAGAACAGAGCAACTTGAATCACAAGTGTGACCTAGCAGAACTGCATATAATTTGCCAGGTTAAACAGTTAACATAGACATTTCAACGGTGCATTTATTTGTTTGCCTGGGGTTTGCTTTATGTAGCATCAACAGCAATGGATGGGTTAACTGGCTCACCAAAGAATGGGGGGTTATATATTCTTATTGATAAAAACCACAAGTCACCTGCATAATTCTGAGCCTGCCATTAAAATCAATTGTGAAATGCGATAAAAAAAATGAAAATTTTAACCTTCATTGAATATCAGAATGGCGGCTTTCTTCTGCGATAACATGTAAATCACTCTTTGTTGGTATACAGAATATCTTCATTAGATTCAGAAATGAGAGACAAATGCTAACACTTTGAGAATCCTATTATTCCTCACACAGAAGCAACATATTTCCACCACATATTTCCATTCAATACACATTTAAATATTAATTTGATATTTGCTGTGACTTTTCCCTGACTTTCACAGTAACTGTTATAGGAGTTTGGTGTTTTTATTGTTTGTGCATGTAGATTGAAAGACTGTGACCTCCTATGTCAACAGTGCTCATTTATTCTTTAAAATAAGACCTGCAGAGTTTGGGACCATCATCAGAGTGCAGCGATGATGAGCAAAGTACAGCAAGCCATAGAAACCAGGCAAACCATTCCTCACCAATAAGGCATAGAAACTGAAATCTAATTGTTTGCTGTGAGTCCCAGCACTTTGCACAATATTATGGCTATAGGGACTAAAAAAGAAAAATATGTAAGATATAAATGTATTTTAATATTTTTGCAGCAGTGTTCATAATTTGTACTGATTTTTGGTATGGTAGTTCTTTAAGCTGACAGCTCAGTGTTGTTTTTTTCATTAACATCTGTCACCAAGCACATGTGTTAATTCTGCAGCTCACCTATGCCCTGGAATTACAATGTATTCCTAACACTATAGCACATCATAACATTAATCTCTCCGTCCATCTGCTTTTTGCACGCTTCCACCTTAAAGTGTATTTTTATTTTTGCAGTCGAAATTTGTGAAAACCCTACTATATGTTTGGCATGATTTCCATTCAAGAGCATACCTAAAAATAATTAAAAAAGATATTGCTTACCTTTTAGATGTTTTTTTATGGTAAAGGCATTTGTACAGACTGTATGCTACTCTTGGCAAGTTAAAGTAGAGGGAAAAACTAGGACAGGCTGAGCTTTCTCTCTTTAATATGTAATGCTTCTAAGTCTTTAACCCTTTGTTAGGATAGACTGTATTCAAATTTAGTTTAGAAATGATAATACATATCTGCCAGCACAGTACGGACAGTGTTAATTATAGTGAATATGACTTTGCACAGCCTACTCTCTACCATTTAGAGGGAAAGCTAGATAAGATTTTAAAGCAAGTAAAAAGCACCTAAAATGTAATTAACAATTTTTTTTTAAGCTATGCTATGTGAATGGGAACATGTAACAATTGTAAAAGAGGTGTTATCCCAATTTGGCTGCAAAAGTGGAAATACCCACTCCTGCCCTAACTGCAGAATTACTTACAGGCATGGCCCATTGCAATGTTACTTCCTGTCAGCCTGGACCCTCTTCCTGCTGTTTACATTTGCACAGTAACTCTCAATAGACTTCTATATGGTTTTCTGTGGCAGTCTGTGGGGAGCTACGGTGCATACCCAGACTAACGCTGGAGAGTATCCTAGCAGGCAGGAGGCAGACATTATGTGGAAAAAAGGATAGGAATACTTTGACCATTGGCTCCTCTCAACACTTATTCCCCAAAGCCCAACTCGGGGTCCCTTTCCCACTGCCAGCCAGACAATACCCTTCAATAATAATCGTTTAGTGTTAAACTTTGATACTTACCATGACTCAAAATGTATCCACACACAACGATTTTCAAGAAATGTCAACCACTTTCAACCATCTTTTAATTGCACAAAAAACAAATGGGCTAAAGCAACCTGTTACAAGTGTAAATCATTTCATGGTTTTCATAGAAACTGTTGGTGATGTGTTGACTTTATATAGTTGGTCTTTTTTAGAAGTTAGTGAAATGTGGGTGATATTGCCTAAAATTGGCACATGGATGATCAGCCTAATACTTAGCTTTCACTCTAACAAACAAGCAATACATCATTAATAATAGTGATCTTTTGAGGCAGAGCCACATAGAGGACGCTAGATAAAGTCATTGTCAAATGTGATAAAAGTATTAAAAATAGTGGAATGAATACCCTGTCCATATAAGTCTCATATCCTGACAAAATATTGTAACATTCCAGATGGACATTTTCACCTACTCTGTGGGCATCAAATTCTCATGCAAGCTTGGTCACTGTCATTCAGCAGTTTGTAGATGCATTAGTGTTGCTGTACTAATTTCCATAAGCAACAACTCAACTTATTCCTATCCATGGGCTACATTAACACCGTACACAAACATACTAATGCATGTCACAGTGGAAAAAAGCCATTGTAAATTGAAAGGTGAACTTAAACTTTTCAGTGTATTAGTTAAACTTGTGCTTGTGTATCCTTGTACTGAAGAGACAATTATACACTTGAAAATCTAGTGTTGTTCTAGTTATATCAACCTAAAAATTGTATCAAAAGAAAAATGTTGTGGTCTTTTTTTTATCAGCTTAAAACTATAAAATAAATGTGTTCTTAAAATTCTGCATAACATACTAGGACAAACTATAAATGTAAAACATTTTTGGTACAATGTTTTAACAGTTCTGTGATGTAATCTTTATCATTTAGAATAATCACACAAACAATCACTAGAGAATCCTACTTCAAGAGAGTAACAACTTCATGTTTTTTTTCAGAGAGAAGCAATCAACTAGTGCAATAAAAATGTTCCCATTGTATTCTCTAAGAGGCATAAGGAGCTAGCTGGCATTTTACTCTCTAAAACTTGAATTTATTTTAAATTCATGTTTTAGAGGTTAAGGCCATTGTTAGGGCTCTTTCACACGTGCGTTGAGAATGTAATCAAAGAGAAAAGATAATTAACACACCTATAGTATTAACAGGGCGTTCAGCAGATATTTTTAAGGCATTAGGGAGGTGTCAACGAAATTCCCTGCAAGTAGGGGACTGTGTTAGGCTATGTTCACATGTCTGGACCAGATCTGGAACAAATGTGCAAGTGCAGTGCATTTTTACTGCAATTTTACCTCGATTGTATCGGGATTTTGCCGATAAATGGGCTTTCTGGTACATTCCATGCAGTTTTGATGCATTTTTTACATGTTTTCCGAGTTCCTGTGCGTTTCAGACCAGAAAAAATAAAACATGCAGTATTTTTTGGTCTGGAACTGAAAGCACTACAAAGGTGTGAACTGTAGCCCAGAAATCACATAGGCATACATTGGGATGCATTTTTGGCCCAGGAGCTAACTGTTCTGGTCTGGACAGAATCTGGACAGTGTGTGAACCAGTCCTAAAAGGGCAATGTGATGTAGTAAAGGGCAGTGAGCAGTAGGAGTCGCTAGCTGGGCAGACTTGGGTCATACAATTCTGGGTGTTGCTCTACTGCTTGAATTGGCCATGCAACATACATTTCTGACATATTTCAGACTAGAATCTGTCCTCTATTGTTGGCAAAACACTAGCTGTGACATTCATGTTCACAAAACACTGGCTGTGTGCAAACAGGAAGTAGCATCTGCATCGGCTCTGTCCACTCACTCTATGATTCCCCAGTGTTTTTTTGGGCTTGCAAAACCTCCTATACCTCTCTTGAACACCTGTGCAATGCTTCTTAAATGCCTGACAAATGCTCTAGGGAGCATTGACCGAGCATTTAGAGGGTGTTTCAATATACTTCAATGGAGGCATTATTCCACCAGCAATGCATCCAGAACATACGATGCACTCTATTTTTGACACAACAAAATGCTAATGTTCATGTGTGAACTGTACTAGGGTGGCTGCTATTGGCTTTAACACATGTATGAAGGACCACTTAGGGGCTAGGATATGGGTTAGGTTCTAGTCTGGGTTCGAATTTACTAGAGACAGGCGTTAGGTTTAGTTTTAGGGCTAAATGTTAGGAGTTAGTTTTAGTGTAAGGTTGAGGGTTAAATTCAACGTCGGTCCAAGAATGAAATAGTAGGCTAGGGTCAAATATTAAGGTTTTGTGCTAGGATAATAATTAAGTGAGGTGATTTAAATAATTTACGTCAACTATTATGTGAAGATAGTGAGGTCTGACAAACTCCAAACTGTGTGGACAGAATGGGGGAGGGACTGAACACAGTGATATCCTCATTTTCCTCATAAGTAACAAGTTAGTAAACAAAAACTGTCAGATTCAAATTTCATGTCACTGTTGAAGCAGCAATGCTTAAGCCATCTTAAGAAACATTTGATGAATAACAATAGGTGAGCTGAAATGCAGCGGTATCGTAAAGTGCTACCACATGACAGGAATGCAAGTAAATCACATGCTTATTTATACCTGAACCTGTGGGGTAATTTCTTTGCTTTCAGCGAAATGAAAGGAGCAGTGGGAGAGAAAACGTGACTACTCTGCAAGTAGTTTTCCAGTGTGTATGACAGAAAAGTATCTATTAGGGATGCACCGATACCACTTTTTTAAGGCCGAGTACAAGTACCCATACTTTTTTTCAAGTACTCTCTGATACCAATTACCGATACTTTTTTTTAAAGGGACAGGTCACATTTTTTCTAAAGCACTACAAAATCATGATTTTAGGTCAGTTTCTTAATATTTGTGCATAGTGGTGAATGACTGAAACCAGGTGAATCAGTAAATATTGAAACTGCCTTTTTTTTTTTTCTACCAAAATACATACATGATTGTCTAGTATGTACAGAAACATGCAATTCATGAAACATGATCTCTGGAATCCTACAGAGCATGGTTCTCTGCCAATTAGGCAGACTGACATCGAAATATTCAGGCAAGTAAAAAATTTAAGAATTGGCAATTCTCCCCAATCATCACTAATTGTTAGTTGTCATGATTTCTCCTGCCAAAATATATTAATTCTATCCACCGGCACCAGCAATACGCTGCAACTCAGTGACCTGTGAGTCGGCAAATCATACATTGCCAAGATAAAATGCTTAAGTAACATAATACGAACACAAAGTTATGTATGAATATTTATTCTTTAGTAGAGTTTTCGCTCACCAAGACCTAAGCAGATTTTGTTTTTAAAAACTGCTTTGGAATATTGCAGATGTTTTTGACATATCGTAAGTTGAGGATATTATGGATTTGAGATTAAACAAAAACAGGATGCTGGTCATTGGCATGAATTACTGATTGGCAACCACTGTGATTGTTTACCAGTTTTTACTCTGACTTCAAACCTACAATGAGTAACGTACATTGGTTAACAAAATATAGGTGACATGTTTATATATGTCATGGTGAGCAAATACAAAATGCTCTACAGGAGGCCAAAAAGGGGTCAGAGAGACACAGTAAAATGTCTTTTATTCCAGAGACTTTTTTTTTCTCCAAGCTGCACCTGATAAAGTTAAATATCTGTACTGTGGCAGATTTTTTTAAAGCTTTTTTTTTTGGGGGGGGGATTAGCAATGTTAACTGAATGTTTATAATGTTTATAGCACAAACAATAGAGAAGAAGATCAATGTCCACTTGGTGCATACGGCAAGCCAGCAAACACAATGGAGCTGCCCACTTAAATCCTTAGAATAACCTCGATGGCCCTTACTGCATCCCAGCTTCCAGGAGAAAAAGGAGAGGTGAATAAGGTCAAGGCAGTGCACTCACAAACCAATACATTATTCTACAAAGTGAAATTCCTATTGTTTTAAAATGGGATTTGCAGGCAAAAATAACCAATTGTTGGCCATTTTACCTCAAACACCCAACACAAAAGAATTTTCAAAAGCTAAACAGATGCTTTCTTCGGGAGAATTGTTCAAAAGGGCTGGGAACCTTTGCCCTCATCTGTTTTGCCTCTGTGAGTCTTCATTCTCTGAGGAAAACACTGGGCAGTTGGAAGTGTGTGGTCTTCTGGGATAATTCTAAACACATCCTTACTCTTTGTGTGTGTTCTTCAATGGTACACGCTCCTTCAGCTGAGTCCCAACACGCAACATTAATTGGCCCTTCCACTGCCTTTTTCTGCTTTTCAGGCATTTAGTCATGTTTTTTCTTTCCAATTATTAGTAATACTGTCAAAATAATAATCATTTTACATGGTATTCTTGGAGAAAATGAATAACCTAAGTAAGAAAGACAAAAATGCATTTCAGCAGTAATTAGAAAGAAATACCACATGTGTATGAGACTACCTGTATTATGAGTTCAAAAGTTGCACTTTCCAATCAATCTCTGTGAAACTCCTTTTCATTATAAAGGACCACCATAGCATGTTGTTGTTATTAGGATCCTACACTGAATATTGTAAATAGTAAGAGAATGGAAACCATACAAAATATACACAAACGTGGAGAAACATCAACTCACAGAGTGACATGGGCAAAATGACTACACATACATTTTAACATATAAAACAAGAAAATACATAAAACAACAACAACATTGACAAACTAATTGCAAAAAATGAAAAAAGGGCCTCAGTCATGAAGGGGTTAAGTTAAATGTTGCTATTTATCTTTGGCTACTAAATGTTTAAAAAAAGT
This sequence comes from Nanorana parkeri, assembly GCF_000935625.1. Classification (NCBI taxonomy): domain Eukaryota; kingdom Metazoa; phylum Chordata; class Amphibia; order Anura; family Dicroglossidae; genus Nanorana; species Nanorana parkeri. Next base: position 384,640 of record NW_017306716.1, on the reverse strand, counting down.
TGGTCAACAAATTTCTACTTTCTCATTGTTCCCAAAAACAATAGAGAAAGGATAAACGTGACACGATTAATATGCAGGTGGTATAATGTTTGCTTAAAACCTATGTTTCATGTGTACAAAGCAACTTTTTTCTAGAATTTTATTTTCATTCATTTTCATTCTCATAAACACTTGCACACATAACCATCCTTTAAAGCAGACCTTGTAATGTGATTGTATCAAATGGAATTCTGGTCAAAATGTTTTGTTTGGATATAGAGTTTTTTGTTTTGGATATAGTGATGAAGGGCTGGAAGTGTCCCTACTTGAGAGGTTTCCCTTCCCTTACTGTCCTCACCTGTTGCTAAGACAGGAAGTAACTGGAAATCTCTCAATGGGCACGCACGCAACCTTAGTGAGTGTTTTCTCACTTTCTGACCACTACATATCACCAAGACAGGAAGTGAGGAGGAATCTACTCAGTGTTGTGACACAGTTGACAGTATAAATACAAGAGTTTTAATCCTTCTCTGCTTTCTATGTTAAGGGTTTATTAGGTTGCTAGTCACTGCCCTGTGATCTAGTAACAGGACGTTTGCATTTCTCATTTCTTTACCAGTTCATAGTGAAGCTAACAGGGTTAGTCACAAAAGGGTGAAGAGTTTGGAGAAGACAGGAGATGTGAACAATCTAGGACAACATACCTGATTTGGAAACAATTTCCAATTCAGCTCACTTTCCAGTTCAGCTATGTTGTCCTAGAATGTTCACTTCTCCTGTCTTCTCCAAATTCTTCACCTTTTTGTGAATGGCTCTGTAAATGACAGTTTAAAGAAGAAATCTTTGAAAACAACGGGCACCCATTGCTTTATGACTAACATTTGAGGGTATGGAAGGCTCTGCAATAGCTTCTGCTCAATAAGTGATAGGTGAGAGCAGAGGAGGTTCTGCAGCAGCTGTGGCTCTATGACCAACAGACAAACCAATAATGTGGCCCCGGCACACAACCACCACAAAATGAGTCCCTGTCAACTTCTGTTGATAAACAAACTGACAGGGAAGTTGGGGTGACACCCTTGACCAAATAAGGTCATGATTATATTTGGTCAATGAGGTCACCCAAGATCCCCAGGTGGTTTATTTGCAAACAGAAGCCAGCCAGAATTCTGTTATTTAGCAACCGTAGTGCTACCATCACTAGCTGATTCCTAGCCAGTTTGTTCAGAAACAGTAGCTGTGGATAAACACAGATGAACTGGCCAAATCTGGCCAGTTTGACAGTTCACTGCAAACATGCTGGGCTCGGGTCAGACTCACATTAGACCCAAAGCTCATCCCTACACACAGGGCCATCCCAATTATGGGGCAGCCTGAGGCTATTGCCTCTGTTGTCATATCTTTGGGTCAGGTATGAGGGCAGGAGGCAGAGCGGCATGGTTGTCATGCACCACAATTTGTGCGTTGTGCCTGCTGCCCCCTTTCTAGACAGAGTGCCTCAGGTGTCTAAGAGCTGGACGGGGAGATGTGTAAGGGCCATACACATCTCCCCATCTGGCTCTTAGCCACCTAGGATGCTCTGGTTGGTGTCCTGCTCAGCTCCTGGCAACCAATGATGTCACAGGTCATGAAAAGTCTATGGACACCCCTGCCTACACCACATCACTCCCCAAAAGAAAAAACTGCACTTTAAGCAAGCACCAAAATACCAAATTAAAATAGGATATGCTTGAACTGTTTTACCTTCAGCGTGTTTAAAAAAAAAAAAAGATTTAAAGAGCCATGTGTGATCCTGCCCAGTTCAAGTCAGGTCTAAGTCCAGGTGAATTGATTCACCCATTTCTTCCTGATAGCCCTAGTAAACTGATCTAAATTTCCATGGGCAGTGCAGCTTTCACCAGTTTTTTCATGAACAAGAAAGCTCATGGTTGTTTATACACATTCTGTACGTAGCCTTGAAGACTGTACAGAACTGACAATAAAGGAAGTATAGAAATATGAGTTGTCCAGTTCAGGCAAAGTAAGCACACTATTTGTAAGTATATGTGCTTTACAGGCCAAACGTTGCTTTCTGCTTTCAGTCAGCTGCTGGTATCTCCTGTAGTTTTCTGTTCTATAAGAAATAAAATATCACTATATTGTAACAAACACATTTGCATAAAATATATTAATAATGAAAGCAGCTATTGCTGCAACAAAGCAACAGATTGGTTCCTGAAAATAAACTGAGAAATACTATTTTACTATTCAACCGATAATGGATAATGAGTAATTTTACTTTTAAGAAATGTCTGAATATAAACTGCTTTATACTATGGTGAATAATAGTTTAATGTTTAAAGTAATATTAAACTCTCGGATTAGAAATGCGCTCTCTATTTAAAAGCATTTAGTATCATCTGTAATTCTATTCTTCTTAAAGTAGTCCTTTTGTACAGCTTTTATTTACCTTTTTTATATACAGCTCTGTCCTCCAGGTGTAGAGCTTCCCCTAACTTCTGGTTAGGGAGCATGCACGCTTTCTCTCCTCCATGTCCCACGATAATGCGCATGCACATCAGTAATGCGCACGAGTGATGAAGTTAGTGAGTGCTGAACTGTCCATCACAGGCAAGTAGGAAAGAAGGTGGGTGGATCTCAACTCATCTCCAGCAACTCTATGCTGCCTATGCGTGTCAACTGTAGTTCTTGGAGGAGCATGCACAGTATGGTCGCTCTGCCACATGATGATAGGAGTCACCACAAAAACTGAAGTAATGGTGTGCAAAAAAAAAAGGATCCAGTGCTGGAAGGAAGAGACAGTCTACAAAAAAAAAATAAACAGGCAAGAGAAAATGTAACTGTGACTGTGATTACTACTTTAATCAAATGGGTTTAACAACTCTTTAACCACATGGTGCTATTTGGATTCAGTCCATTAGCTTAAGGGCTGCATTAGAGTATCATCACTTCACATTATTAAGGTTTTTATGAAACCAATTGAAAACTAAAATGAATTGAATGATTAGTATATTAATTGAGGTTGTAATAAACTGGTAGATCTCATTTAGAAATATTTAGGTTATGGGAGTGAATACCGTGAGTAAACTGAATCACCTTGTTTTAAGACATTTTGTCAACGGTAGGAAGTCTTGATTGAGCCTTTCTTTTCTGGCTATGTTTAGTTAGGGCAGTACATGTTTAGTTGAACTCCAGCCTTATATTCCATATTCCATCTTGCACAGTAGCACAGGCCTGTACTGAAATTGCATACTCTGATTGCAAGTCTATTGGTGTCCTCCCCATTTCCTGGTTGTAGGATGATCAGCATCAATTAATCCTTTTCCTCCCGAGCCTTTCTGTCTCTGACCAACCTATTTCATTTATTGGATTTCAGTTATTTCAGTCATGGAGGTTCAGCATCACATATGGATGTTACCCAGGGCAGTCTGCATGCAAATGCTGCCTATCTAGGAATATCCACTTCTCCAGAATGATATCCACCCATCAAGTCATTTTGATATTTGCATAACTCCTCCCAAGAGTCAGCATGCATCAGGGCTAAGGACTCTTGACAGGGCCGGCCTTAGGCCTTTAGGCGCCCTGTGCGAGAAAGCTTTACAGCGCCCCTCAGTGGCCACACCCTTTAGTGGCCACGCCCCCGTAACCACACCCATTTCCCCCAATATATGCACCATTTAAAGACTCCTATTTTGTTAAGCCGCAAAGAAACATATTAAAAAGTGTGATAAAAATAAAACTTTTATTCAAAGGTATTAAACTTGTAGGCACAATAGAAGTATTCTTATCAAATAAAACAACAGAAGGTAAACAATAAATGTCAAAATACAATAGAGTCTATAAAAATAAAGTGTCAGGTCGTCATGCTGACCCCTTTTTTCAAGTAAGTGCATCTAGAAAAGTAAAAATAAAAAACAGAACACAGACCCCGGGCTACATGTAAATGAAGCCAGGGGTCTGTATTGTATTCAGACACATAATAATAATAATTTGTTTGAGAATGTGCGGCGGCCATGTTGGCCACCAGCGTGTTCTCTGAATGCGTGCCACCATCTTGGAGGCAGGGAGCATGACGTTGTCATATCGGATGGCCAGCGGTGAGGGGGAGAGAAGCCGCCCACAGGACGAGCTGTGACGGCCGCACGGCGCCCTTGTTGCCATGGCGCCCTGTGCGGCCGCACGGCTCGCACACCCCTAAGGCCGGCCCTGACTCTTGAGAGGAGTTCTAACGCAAGATGCTATCATGTTTTCAGGAAACTCCCATTAGCCATGATTTGCCTGGACTTCATAGAGAAGTGCAGAGATCCAGGGGCTAGAAGAGCTAGTTGCCTGTCTGCCCATGACTTCAAAACTTTGAGTAACTTACATGGAATAAGAAGGCAGATCAGGAGTTCTGTGTTTTTTATGGTTTCATGTACTAGGTTTCATGTACCTAGATGTACTACGTAAGTGACTCCAGTACTGAAGCAAGAGACAGTCAAGCAACTAGATATTTTTTAAAGAAAGTCAGCAAAGACTACCTTCATATTTCCCTCAGCACATATTTCCTTTTTGTGTTGCATTCTGTTTTTTCTATATGTTCTCAGGCAAACTGTACACCTACAGACGGCTAGCAAAGTACATGGTGGGCAGCAGCATGCAACCTGAATGGCCCAGCTCAGTTTTAAAGGGAAACTTGCATTACTTTCAAGCTGCCTGTCTTAAAATTTGTCAGTTTGTGGGTGTTCTTTTCACCGTGTTATAGATTGATCTAGATTGGACTGACGTCACTTGTATCAACCTACACTGATCCCTGCTGTGTTTCCTGACTGCATGCTTGCTGTTTGCTCTGGTTTTTTTTTATGTTCCAGGCTGGTTACTTTTGGTAATGACTTCTGGCTCACAAAAGCTTCACATGTACAATGGAGAAGATAAATGTAAGTAACAAGACTATAAACGCAACTTGTCACACAAATCCTGGCATATGCATTGGCAGACTTTTATTATATTCCTGGGTAAGATCCAACTTTACCATTGCAAATGTGCTCGGCTGGAGGACTGGATTTTTTAAAAGAAGTGAGTATGTGCTGCTTTGGCTGTGGGAAGGCCCCACAGTTTTGTACTGTTTTATTGTAAAGCTTTTCCCTCCAAAAATAGCTTGTACTGTAACAGGGCTGTAGATATACTTCTTACTTTTTTATCCAGTGTCCATGGATAAAATATTTTCCTGTGCATTGTTGAGTTTTTTTCCAAAGGCACCCTCCAGAAATCCACTGGGCGTTTTTTTGCCCAGTGGACCAGACACTTTTGCCAGCTGTATGTCAATAGGGAGACCAGTCTCCTCAACACCCTCATGTCGTTTTTCCTGCTATCAGGCTGACATAACCACATCAGTGCAAACCAAACTTTGGTCCGGTTATTTTTTTTAATTAGGCAGCTTCCAGACCCTTGTCTGCCCATTGATGACCTCCTCTACCTCACTATATTGGTATACTCTCGGCTATACCTTCTCCAGTGTTTATCGTTCTGGTGCTATATATTACTCAGCAGCTCAGGACACTAACAGGTGTAATCAGTGTATTTGTCTTTCCTACTTTCTTCCCATATTTGCAAAGTTGACATAATTTCAAAAGACATTTCCAGAGACATTTGTTTTTCTGCTGTGTATCCAGCAGGCCATTGTAAGTGGATAATGTATTATAATTAGCAGTGGGACATTCATTGAGATGTGCTGCGTCAAAAATTCGTTTTTTTAGCTTTGTGAACAAATTCCTAAAAAGTAGACATGTGCGACTTGTTTCGTTCCGAATCGAAATTCTAAACAAAATACAGAGATTTGTATGTATCCGAATTCCGAATTTCAGATATAACGAATGCAAACGAATCCAAATTTCCGATTCCGAAATTTGTTAGCGGTACGCATTGTTGTTTCGTTTCCGTTTCGTTCATTCGTTGCATATGAAAAGTATTATGACACCTCTGCTCACAGACTCGAATGGCATTCAGGAGATCACAGGAGGATGTCAATAGCAGGAGATGTCATTTGCGGCAAGTTTTCAACAGGTTTGGAAGGTCGTTGTGCGGCGGGACTTTTTTTATTTCGGCGGGTCAGCGAGCGCCGTGTACCGTGATTGATGCTGGATTACATAGATGGAAGTATTTTTTTTTTCATTAAAGGAATAGTCAAAAATTGACAATTTGTTTTTTTTTTCAATTAAAGGATTTTTTCTAAAAGTGTGGTTTGTTTATTTACTTTGAATTTAACCTTTTAGTGAATGTGTAGGGGTAAGAGTACCCCTTACTCATTCACAAGGGGGGGGTAGCATCTGGGTGCCCCTTAAAATGAAGGGGGTACCCCGGTGCAAATAAGCCCCCTTTAACACACACACCCACCCACAACCACTGGGTCAGGGCTGTGGGGAAGAGGTCCTTGTCCCCATTGGTATTGGGACAACCTCCCAATGCCGAGGGCACGTGGCCTGGTTGGGATCCGTCCTAATATTTCTACCAGACCTAAAGGGTCTGGTATGAATTGAGGGGGAGCCTCATTGGGGTTTTTTTTCCTCTTCAGCAGACTGATTTTTTTTTTCTCAAATGTCACTTTGCTGCAACGAACGAACGAAACAAAAATGAAACGAAACAAATTTTTTGCCAGTGCACGTCTACTAAAAAGTGTAGAAATGTAAAAAAAGGGCAGAGATGTCCAGCTTAGATTTAAAGTAGCATTAAAGGTAGGGCGTTTTTTTACCTTAATGCATTCTCTGCATTAGGGTAAAAACCACCCAGTACCTTTGTCTCGCCCCTATCCCCCCCCACACTTTTGTGTTACCGCCGCCTGTCACCACTGCTGATCCGAAGCGATCCTCAGTTCCTTGTTCTTCCTGGATGCGGGTGGAGGATGCTGATGGCAGAGGAACCATAGGCTCCTTCTGCAATCAATCAAACTGTTGGGCAGAGAGGAGAGGCGTGGCCTGTCATAGGGCTGTGTGTGTCTATGGATGCACACAGCCACTTGCGGGCATGACCTGGAACACACATGCATGGGTGCCTCCATAGCAGCCGTTTAGCTGATGGCGGCACCTTGCAGGGGGACCCACTAGAGAACGCTGCGGACCCACTAGAGAATGAGGAAGATAAACCTTTTTGAAGAACAAGAACATACATTTCATGCAAAGGTGGGCTCCCTCTGATAATGAATACATAAAACGATGTGCATTCATCAACTTGAATGTGTAGGAAGAGCTGAGTATTTCGGCAGTAACTATCTACCTTTGTCTTAATGACCCAGTTTTTACACACATCAATCTTCAAAAAGTAGCCATAGATTTTTTGATTATTGCAACAAGTCAACAGCTGTGTTAAGGCAGATGTGTACAGTCTTTTGTAACAGGAATAGTACATCCCACAAAATAAGAAACTCTCCATGTAATTTGTCTCTCTCTCTCTCTATCCTGCTACAATAGTGCACTCGCTAAGATGCCACTGTATGTGGTACTCAATCAGATGGGCACGTTACTTCTTGGCCCTATACAATTTTTCCAAAAGCAGCTGAAGGGTCTATTCAGGCATGTTTAGCATGGGCCAACATTCCAGATGACCAATTCATATCACTTCAAGGCGCCAACCCTTGTCTTTACCTTATGGCCAACACATGTTAGGTTTAGCTCCAAGAGCCTGTCCCATTAATCACTGCATAGGCTTTATTTCTGCCCTACCAAGGAAGCTGCCCAATAACACTAACTGGCTCACAAAGCCCTGCAAAACAGAATTGTAATAATTTTACTAGGGATGCACAGATACTTTTCGAGTACCAGTGCCGATACTTGGCATTTTCATGAGAACTATCTGGGTTGCAGCGGTTGCAGCTGGAACCGGGCTCTGGCACTCCACCACTGTCCTGAAATCATTAGTCTGTATTCTTTTAGAAAAACTGTCACATGACAATAAACAAAAATGTATCAGTACTCATACTTGTAAGTACTCGGCAAGTACCAGTACTCGCAAAACTGGTATCTGTGCATCCCTTTATTTATATTTATAAAAACAAAATCGTACATTAAAACAGAGATGTACAAATTCCAGGAGCTCCGTGTGCTCCTTACAAATGACAGCTGCCTCCTAACTTTTGAATTTTTCTCTAGTCTAGTCTTGGAACTCAAAAGTATCGGTACATGTACTCGTACTTGTACCGAGTACTGTACTTGGTATCTGTGCAACCCTAAATTTTACAATATCTATCTATCTATCTATCTATCTATCTATCTATCTATCTATCTATCTATCTATCTATCTATCTATCTATCTATCATCTGTTATAAAGCTGAATTTGAAACCAACTTGAAGAGTAAAGCACTTAAGGCCTCATTCACACAGCGTAGGATCGGGCCTTATGGATCCATGCGGCGTGCACAGCCGTAGCGGCCCGATCCCGGGAGGGACAGGTGCTGTGTGTGATTGCATGCAGCAGCCTGTTCTTTGCCATGGGAGGATGCGGCCGTACGCACACCCGAACTGCACATCCGTGCGGGTCCTGGTGTCTGTGCTCGGATGCAGACAGGATCCATCCTGTCTGCATCTGAGCACAGACACGGATGTGCAGTTCAAATGTGCGTATGACAGCGTACGGCTGCGTCCTCCCATAGGGAAGAACAGGCTGCCGCACACAATCACACTCAGCACCTGTCCCTGCCAGGAAAGGGCCGATACGGCCACGCACGCCTCCCGGATCTGTACGGCCCGATCCTACGCTATGTGAATGAGGCCTATATTACAAAAAATGGCTGCACAGATAGATTTTCTTAAAAACAGTAATATGTGTACACATATTTATTGTGCAACATAATTAGCTTGTACATTTTTTAATTGTTCCTAGATTCAGTTGCACTGCAGATCACTATTTAGATCTGGGCAAATAAGTTGAAAGACAACCTGTTAATATTCATACTAACCTTCTGGTCTTCCAAATGCTCATGCCCTTATATAAACAGTTCATACTGACACTCCTAAGGTTTAAGTCAAGGACCAGAGTTATGTGATAAATCCTCGGCTATGGTGTCACTACTTTCAGCTACGTTCAAAGTAAATATTCATTTAGAGATAAATTATACAAGTAATTACTGAGAGACAAGCTTAAGTGGGGTTATGACTCTATTACAAAGACAGGTGGCTCCCCAGTGATGGATGTTTAAGGCGAAACACTAAATTCCCACAAGGTGTCCTCACAGAAGAATATTGCTGAAGAATACACACCCAAGTCAGGACCTGTCCTCTGGCTCTTAATTGCCAGTACTCCTCAGGGAAATTTCTATACTGATGTCAAGGTTAAAAACAGTAGTAAAGTGTAAAGCTATGCTTTAGTGAGTAATCTGATACTTACATCACCGACTACTTATAGTGCACTATGAGGAAGATAAATGTTGCAGCCTGAAAGGATTGCTTGCCCTGTCTTGCTTAGCACAGGTAAACCTATGAATAATTGTATGTATAGTTTTTACACTTTTAAAACATAGTGAGCAACATGCATGTTCCACCAAAGGTTACTTATAAGAGTATCAACTTGTAATAACACTCTATTCAGCCTGTCTAAGCACTTGTGCATTTATTGCTTGGAGGATCAGCCTGTAAAATGGCAACCGCAGAGATAAATACTGTCAATGGAGGACTTGTGTAAGCATTACAGTTTCATGTAATTTAGATCTCCAGCTGAAAGAGTCAGTGAGCACTGAGCAGTGACACTTGTGTGTGTAACAGAGAACATTGGATCATGGACATTTGTTTACACTGCATACATGTACACTGTAGAAGTGTTTATGTGTCTCTTTGCTAAGAGCTCTGTTAGATGATCTATGTTGATAAATAACACGGTGGTACTTTGCCCCATTTCAGTATACAAAAATGCCAAAGAAGTGTTTCAAACTGACAGAGCAACCAACATAGCCATCTATCTCAAGTCACAGTCTCAAAGAACAATCAGGCATGTTTAATCCATTCTGAATACTGCAAAGATATTTAGACCTATATCATTAAGATGCGTACTATTAGTGCACAATGGTAAACTATCCTGGGGGGTGATTTTTTTTGTCCAAAAGCACTTTATATTACAAACAGTTAAACAACTTACATAGATTCATGCTACCGATAAAACAACCAGGATGACTAATCTCAATAATTTCTGCCAACAGATGACGCAACTGTAAGCCCAGGTAGAACTTCTTTTAACTAGCATATCAAAAAATGCACATGAACCTCCCCTCCTGGCACATTTCATTCCTCAGTGAAGGTCAAGGATAAAAAAAGTCCTACAATCAATAAAGCTGTGATTTAACACAGAGCCACTAGTAGTTAATCCAGCAAATTGTTTGCCAACTTTTCTTTTAGCATGATGAGGTGGCACCATAAAAAGTGCCACCCTAATACACCAAGTATATGGATCCTCATGATGTGAGCTTGTAGGCCTATTTTTATGCTGCCAACCTCAACCCCAGCATCAGGCAGATTCTTTAAGAGAATTGCTCTACAAAACAAACAATAGCCAAGTGCAGTAATACCAAACTCAAACATTTCTGCTTTTTGTCTCTTTTGTTTCTGCTTGTTCTTTTTGCAAATACACAAATTGGTGTCCTCTTTGATGGCCTACACCTGCACAAAAAATAAAAGTTGACCTCACCACTGAAGAATGAAATGCCAAGATGTGCAAAACTAGCAAATATAGTACAAGAAGCTGGTTCCTGCTTGGTTATTGTAGATGATCAGGACAGACAGGACAGGTTATGAAATGTGTTACGATAGGAAAGCTGCTTTTCTAGTAAGTCCTGCTTTTTCCTCATGACCAAAGGCAGTCAGGAGTCAGCAGTATGTGTTTTCAAACCAACCTCTGGGAGGCCAACAAAGCTCCACATTAAAACACTGCTTAGGGATCTCTCCATTGCTGATTTAGGACAAATTCTGACCAATTTATACATTCAGTCCCTAAAATGTATCATCTGAGACAACCTGACAGACTGCACCCATTCACATTCTTAATCCCTTCCCTCACTGCAATCAAGAGGTTTGCATTAAACGCTGTAATTCCCTCCATATAGTGAGCACTAGTTAGTCAAACAAAAAATTATAGAATAACATGCATGTGAATTTATATTCAGAAATAAAATATGGTATTTATTATTAAATGTATTTCATTCAATTTCTGCCATGTATATGTTTCTAGGTGTACTTTTTTTAATGCGTATGCAAGTAATCTTTCTTCAGTTTACCACAGTTAACTGTTTTAATCTTAGCACCTGTGTGAATTTTGTAACGACTGCGTTAAAAACCAAAGAAAAAAAAAGAGCTTTCTCTTTTTACATCCTTTTATTATCCTGACAAACAATGGTCCTGCCGAGTTTTCTAAAGCCATGTCTGAAAGGAGGACATGACCATCTGAAACAGTCCAGTAGAGGAGGGTGACCACTGTATACACTCGTGGAATGCTGGCAAATAGAAGTGCCAAAATATTTGTCAGGCTGATTGTCTGAACACAAAAAGAAGCCTCAGGTTTGACAGTTTAACTGTGGACAGCCTCTTCAGAGTGTTTACATAGCCAGACAAAAGACTGTCTTTTTTATGTACCTGTTTTCACTCTTCATTTCTACAAACTCTTTCACCAATCAGTCTGTTAAGGACTCTTGTGAAGCACTTATATATTCCTGATTGTGTCAGAAAGAAAAGTCCTGTTAGTGAATCATTGGGAAAACATTCCCTAACAAACCCAATTTATTTCTTTGGTTTAATGAGGGTAGGCGGCAGCTTCTGCGGCAGTTGGAAGCAATGCGTGTTATGAGTCCTGCAGAAAGATGGGAGGGAGACTATATTTGTTTGGGAAGCTGTGCGGAAAAAAAAATACAAAAGAAAGAACTAGAGACAGCCAAAAGGTCTTTGTTTGCAAATTTCCCACCAGAACCCAGCAACTTTTTTCTTACAATTTAATTAAGTGGCTTTTGAGTTCAGAGGCAGCCTAACGAGCTGTCTTCAGTGAAAGAAAGATTTGTCCCAAGCAATGGAGCCAGAATCCCAACAATGTCAACAGCAATTACTGCTAACCATGCCTGTTTTAAAAAGTAGCAGGGTGTTGGGGTAAAAAGAAGACAAAGGCGCAAAATAGGGACTCACCTCTCGTTTGAGAACAATATAACGGACACTGTGATATTCACAGTCTGGCCAGTTAAAACTTTAATTTCCTATACAGAGACTTGTTTATAATGCAGATACTGTGTGGTGACACAACTCTATGGACAGTGTATGCATGATGTAATTTCATAGGGGAACACATTTAATGGACTTTTCACTCTCCACAACAAATGCAAGGGTTGTATAAAATGCTTACATTTTAAAGTAAATCAGGAGAGTAAAAATGGCATAGAAACAAAAGCAGTAACACTGGAAATGTTAGTGGGATTACTTTCCCCTCTACATTAAATTCTTAATAATGATATAGTATAGAATCTTTATTAGCTTTCAAATATGATATTGCTAACATTTTATCTAAATCTTAACATTTTCAGACATATTTTGTGCTGTACATATATTATAATTATATTATTATATAATTATTATTGTATTTTATTATTAAATCAAGCATTTATATTATTTATTATTGCTCTTATGTAATACGTAACACCTACACACACATATTCAACAGCAACAATTCTTAATCAATAAGAATCTCAATCAATAAGATTCAGACAAACATCGCAATTACACCTAAAAGGGCTTATTTAATTAAGATGATAAAAATAGCAGCCAACCTGACAACTGTTTCCTAGTAAGGTGCCTACATATGTTGGAATTCATCCATCAAATTAGGTCATTTTTATGCCTAATTGGCCACAAACAGCAACGTAGATGAGGCAAAAATAGCCGACAGTCCTGACCAACGTCTGATGGCAAACTATCAGATGTTTATTAAATCTGGCATATGCTGCAGAATTTGTGAGTGCAGTCTTCTTCCCACCTCCAAAACTGTTCCTATAGGATCCAGCTGCTCTGAAACATCTGAATACACATGTGCAAAACATAGATTTCAGAAGAAGGTGAATTGAATAGGCAGTTGCATTTGTCTATATAGTATAAAGGTCTTATTTCTAAAAGCAATATGTGTATTTCTGCAAGCATCTGAATAACAAAAAAGTGAATTGTATCATAAAGATATAGATTAAGACCACCCAAATGATGGAACCATACTGTTATTGGCTTCTTGATCTGCAAATGTCAGCCAGGTGTAGAATAGCGTACTGTATGGTATCAGCAGACCAGGAGGTACTCTACCATATAGCTGTGTATATATAACAGAGACAGATTTGTTCCAATACCAAGGGCCATTTTTTCTATTGATCAGTTATTTAAGAATTGTTGTGGTGGAGATGGGTTAGGCTCAAGTAACTTACAAATACCACCTAGACCCAACAACACTACATAGAAAGTTAGAGATAGATAGATAGATAGATAGATAGATAGATAGATAGATAGATAGAAATATTTTTTGAGAAAAATATTTCTTATATAAATGTGTAGACATATCCAACTCTGACACTCTCCACAGTTTGATCCACAATGTAGTATATATCTCCCTCCTGGTCTTGCAACATCTAGGAATACACTAAATTTAGTATATTGTAGTAAACTACAATATACTAAATTTTTAGATTGTAAGCCCTCACAGGCAGGGCCCTCCTTACCATCTTGTCTTAAATTGTATTGTGACTGTAATGTCTTCCTTATATTGTAAAGCGCTGTGCAAACTATTGGCGCTATATAAATCCTGTATAATAATAATTAGATAGATAGATAGATAGATAGATAGATAGATAGATAGATAGATAGATAGACTGTAACATTGTTTGCAGGAGTGCAGATGCCAGCTCATCAACAAGTCTTGGCCATGGGTTCATTCCTCCTTTATAAGAGAACTATATCCAAACCTTTTTTCTTGGCTTTAGTTCTCTTTTGGGTCACAGGAGGACTAATGTTCTCCTGTGACCCAAAGTCAGCAAATAGCTGGCTACTGCCTTCTATATGCTGACAGTGCAGAGCCACGCTGCAGCAAGAAAGGAGCCTGACAACATTGTCCGGATCCACGCTGCGTCCTTATTGACAGCTGTATCTGCCCCCTCCCCTGTCTATCCTTCCAATAAGTGCTGGGGGAACAGAGAGAGGGGAGGGGGGAATGTCTGCGTGGAGCAGTGACTGACAGTTACCGCTCTCTGCAGGGTAAAGCTGTGAGCTGAGCGATCAGCAGTTTATGATCGCTCAGTTCTTGAGCTATAAAGTTTGCGTGTGACAAATGCAGTGTCACATGCTAGCCTCAAACTATTGGGAAGAGTACATTTTACTCTCTCAATAGTTCTCCTTTAACCAGTTGACATCCACGGTGTTAAACTCCCTTCCCATCCAGGCCATTTTTCAGTATTCAGCGCTGCAGTACTTTGACTGACATTTATTCCGTCATGCAGCGCTGTACTGAAATTAATTTTATACAATTTTTGGGGGACAGATAGAGCTTTCTTTTGGTGGTATTTATTCACCACTGGGGTTTTTATTTTTTACTATATTAAGGAAAAATTACCAAAATTTAAAAAACAAAAAACTGTTTCCTCTCAAAAAACGATAATCACCCAAGTGATTGATGGTCTGCGAGCAGAGAGAAAATGCCGTCTGGAGACGGCAACCCGCCAATGCAGCGGTGCCGCCCGTCCGTTTTTTTACAACGGGCGGACGGCAACTGATTAAACATGCCTTTCCCCTATTCCTACGCATTTAATACTAGCAGAAAATAAAGTGGATTTTTGGCATCATCAGAGGACAGATGATTTGAAATACCATCTAAGACTTTAATACTTGTTATAGTACTCCCTGAAAAAGCAGAGGATAATCTCCTGACATCTTTGCTGAAACTTCTGCAAACTACTGATGCCCAATTTTTATGTCATTTGCAGTTGAAAGCGCATATAGAATTAATTACATTTTGGGGCTGTGTTTGGGGTTCCAGATTTTTTTAGTTGTTTATGAACGTCCAGTAAGCCAAACTTTTGGTTGTTATGCTCATGACTATTCTCCCCAGCTTAAATGAATACTCTATATGCAGCTATACCCTTTATGGTGCTATAGCCAGAATTCTGTGTATGATGCATGGGCAATTTTAACATGATCCTGAACCCATGTATTGACAAACATTTTGTCCCTCCCAGTTTTCTAAGTTGTCACAAGGGCCCGGGAAAGAAGTTGATAAAGCATGATCTCAGCTTGACTGGGGTCCATAGATGACATTAGGGGTGTAGTGTATCATACGTGATAGCAGTTGTTGTCACAGGGGCCCGGGAAATAAGTTGATTAAGCATGATCTCAGCTTGACTGGGGTCCATAGATGACATTAGGGGTGTAGTGTATCATACGTGATAGCAGTTAAGTATAAAAAAATATATATTTTTAAAGGCCCTACCCCCACATACAATCGATAATACAAAATCACCTGCACTCCATACGCTGTACAGACCTTGAGTAAGAGGTTGGTGCTTGAAGTGACAACACAGATGGCGCCGTGTCAGATATAGTCCATAATAGAAGTCACCAGCACTCGATGATATGTGCAAGAAGTAAAGCACTTTTTATTCAATCGTCACATGCGTGAAACAGCCAACGTTTCGGGGCCACGCAGGGTCCCTTCTTCTGAGCGACATAATGATGATCACGATCACTATGTCGTCCAGAAGAAGGGACGTAAACACCGCAAATCATTTGCATGTGCATCCATGACAGCTGACATTAATACAAAACATTTTTGGCTACGAGGTTCAATTCTGTTACACTAACTTTCACACATGATGATCAAACTGGGTTAATATTTGTAGAACTTAGAGAACCCAGATGCAAGCAACTTGGCTTCTTTAGACACAGCAAAGGATCGGTAGAAAGGCCACTTTTGTAGGCCTGTCTAACCTATCTTGGCCTGGCTCCAAATTTTAAGTAATGGGTTAATATATCTAATGCTTACTTTCCTATTCCTTTGCCTTCCACCAGGGCATGACACAGGGTTACTTTCTGTCCCTGCTTTTATTTGCAATGGCAATAGAAGCCCTACCAGGGTCTGACAGATAACAGATTTTAATGGCAAAACATTTGGAAGGAAAACTGAAGGAACAAGGCTGTATACCAATGATCTATTATTTTTTCTGCAGGACACTTGCCTCTCTTTAACCTCAGATATTCATGCTATTGAACAATTTGATGAATACTTAGGCTTTGAAATTAACTGGCAGTCAGTCCTTATCCCTCTATTCCCTTTGATCTCCTAATGCAGGAAGTGATGTATAGTACATTACTTCCTGCATTCAGTGTCACTCTCTGGCAACAGATGCTGGTGAGAAGCTGCTGAAGCAGATCTCTGCTTCAGCAGCTTCTCTGGGGGTCCCTAGGTGACATTAGGGTTCTTGGAGACCTCTGATTTCCCCATGAAGGGGACCTGTTATGTGAATTGGCTATCACATAGAGGGTTCCTTAGCCCCCTATGTGATAGCAATAACGTTAAGTGTAAAAAAAAAAGAGAAATTCAAGCATAAAAAAATAAAGAAGCCTAATGAAATAGACACAAATAAAAAAATGTTAAAATAACACAAAACTTTTTTTAAAGTCCCCCGCCCCACATACACACGCAAACATGCGTCGGGTGCGCTTACGTGCGAAAACGACGATTTCTCCTATTGTGCCACACAAGTTACATATTGCCGCAAACGTCGGAGTGAGAGCAATCATTTTAGGGCCATTAATTACTGATAATACTAAACTGATGAGTGGTAAAAGCTTTTAAAGCTTGGCCAATTTTAAGGTGTGGTCGTTTTCCTGCAATTTCGCGGGTGCACGCAATGTTAAGGCTTGACATATTCGGCGTCTAATTACCGAACGTGACCCTGTCTTTGATATGTTACCAAAAAATTGGGGTGATAATAAATGTTTCATAACATTTCATAGGGAAACTGTTTTTTTTCAAAATTCAGGGTACTTTTTTGGTTATATAGTAAAAAATAAAAACCCCAGTGGTGACTATATACCACCAAAAGAAAGCTCTATCTGTCCCAAAAAAATGGTATAAAATTTGTTTCAGTACAGCATTGCATGACGGAATAAATGTCAGTCAAAGTACTGCATCGCTGAATACTGAAAAATGGCCTGGCCAGGAAGGGGGTTTAACACCCTGGTCTTTAAGTGGTTAAAGAGTACTTTTGACCAACTATCAGATATGTCATAATAACTTACTCAAGACTGTTAAAGGTTATACATTTACATTATTTTCTGTCATCATTTATTGTTACATAAAGGGTTATTCACAAAAGGGTGAAGAGTTTGGAGAAGGCAGGAGAAGAACAATCTAGACCAACATAGCTGAACTGGAAAGTGAGCTGAATTGGAGAATTTTTCCAAATCAGCTTTTTTAGCCTAGATTGTTCACTTCTCCCGTCTCCTGCCTTCTCCACACTCTTCACCAGTTTGTGAATAACCCTGATAATCTTGTCTTCTGTAAATGTATACAATAATACACTGGAATCTTATACATTTGCTATCTCTATAGAACTTTTTTGAGAGCAATAAACAGAGTTTAAAAAATGTACCAGAGAGTTTAACAGTTGTTGATGATTTTAAACTGTCCTCTTAGAATAGGTATGTACATCTAAATCCAAGACTTTTTTTTAAAAAGGCTGAATAGAATAGGACATGGGTAAAAATGTGTGTTTTTTTCTTTTTTTATGTCTCTGTACTTTTATAGGGATTTCCCACTTAATTACTGTTTTGGATATGCAACAGGAAGTAAGAGAAAATTGCGCGAAATCCCATCTTAAACATGTATCACCGGAGCAGGAGTTCCACTTTAGTATTTTTCCTCACCTTGTTGTGTTGACAAATGTAACATTTTGGATTTCACATTACCATTTACTCTAGGTGTTTAGAAACTGATAAACTAATTCAAACGTGGCTTTATGTACAAAACAGAATCAAATCAACTGCCTTCTATGTTTTCCATAGTGAACAAATATAAACATCACTGAACCATATTAAGGAGTTCTAAAACACAGGGTACAAAGCAGATTTTCATCTTCTTCTTCCAACAAAGAACCACTTTTCTTCTTGAAGAAGGGTGCACTATACACAGTTCAAGACTTGTGTGACAATGTAATCATTCCAAGAAGTATTGAAGCTGTTTTGAAGGCAAAGGGTGGCCTTATTCACTATTAGATTCTTAATACAATGTATTAACTCCTTCACATCTGCAGTAGATTACCGTTCACTTGCACACTACCTCATGCGGAAAGAGAGCTTTAAAGTGTTAGTAAACTCAGGAGTTTAATCTTAAAAATACATTCAAGTACCTTAACTATTAACAAAAATGTATCTTATTTGTGTATCACTCAGCTGTAGATCCTCAAATCATCTCTGAATTGGTGTTGACACTGTCCTTCCTTCTACCGCTCCAAATTCACTCCTGTGATAGACTACAATCTCAATACAAATTAGGTAACTGAATGTGAGATTGTAGTCCATCACAGAAGTGAGCTTGGAGCAGTGGCTACTTTACAACACACAGGGACCATGGGGAACAAAAGTAGCCACCCTCCAGAAGGAAGGACAGTGTCACCAAGAATTCAGAGATGATTTGAGGATCTACAGCTGAGTGATACACAAATAAGATAATTTTTTTGTTAATAATTAGGGTACTTGAATGCGGTTTTAAGAAAAAAACTCCTGAGCTTAGTGTCACTTAAATTAAACACACATATTTTTAAATAAATCAATGCTACAATATGTTTTTTACTGTTATCCATGTTTGCTTCAGACCTCTGGGTTGCTGTTTCTTTAAAATTTTCAGAGTTCAGAATGCTGGAGGGAACTTCCGTTCTTCAAGTGCCACCAACCTCCATTAGTGTTCCATGGAGTCGCTCCCTGTGTACGCCCCTGTGCTACTTTGCTGCAGTCTTTTTCTTTTCACAAGTTTTATTTTTGATTATAAAAAAAGCATACTAAAAGCTTGTTAAAAGAAAAAGACTGGAGCAATGTAAACATCACATTGCTTCACAATCTATACACCGACACATTAAACATAATGCTTAAAAGAAAAAAAGGCTAGAGCCATCATACACATTAGTAATTCTGTTTGAGTCCATGGAACACAGAGGGAGGATGAAGGAACTTGCAGAATGGAAGTTCCCCCCAGCATTCTGAACTTTAAAGAAACAGCAGCCCAGAGGACTGAAGCAAGCATAGATAACAGTAAGAACCATATTGTAGCATTGATTTATTTAAAAATATGTGAGGGTTTAATATTACTTTAATCTACTCTCTATGAGCTGCAGAAACTCTTCTGTGGCACTGCTTTTTCTGTGGCCATGACTGCTGTCTGGGCAGACAAGCAGTTGGAAACAAATCAGTGTGGTTCCTGATCATGTGATCATATGTGAGCATATGGCTCTGTTTGTAAACAGCTGTCTGCTGACCTTGAGTACTTTTTTTCTGTCTGCACTTACTGTGGTCAATGTTGTTAGGTGTTGCCATTATTTTTTCTGCCTAACGTATATTTTAGCCACAGTGTTTCACAATATCAAAATCTCAATCACTGTGGGTTTTTACAGCCCAACCTTTCATTCTCATCCCATAATGATCATCGTGAGCTGCTTGCTGAGGCAGAATTTTGGACTCTGCTACATGTAAGTCTGCTTAACAGACAGCCACAATGTATAGGCAAAATTAGCAGAAACTAACAGCCCTTCAGCCACCCCCTCAAAGACAAGACTGAATCTGACCATCTCGGAATGATGCAGTTTGTCACACATCACTTCTCACTCCTTTGTAGAACTTCTTTTTTTTTTTTGGAATGAGTACCATTTTTCTCACCTTCTCACTACAATCACCCACACAAATTTCAAGCATTATTTCTCTACAATATTTCTATTAACATGGTTCTATAGCGCAATCAGCAGATGCCAGCTACATCTTGGTTCTTGCCAACTTTCTGTGTTGACAAATGGTACAAAATGTGCTTAACTTGTTCTTTACCATTGATATGTCACAAAACAGTTTAAGGCAAAAACATAACTTCACTTTTAAAAGTTTAAGCCATATGCTATCATGGGAAATACAGCAATGCTAATCTTGAATCAGATGTTTGATGGGTCTGGCGCTCCAAAATAGTTGCAACACAAATAAAGCAAGGATGGTATTTAGTCACATTTAAAAAGCATTCACATACGATTCACATCTGTAATGCGTGTAGGTGATTTCTTTTAAAAGAGAAGTCCATTAAGAGGTTTTTCATATCAGTAACTTCAGCTCTCATTCAGCTAATTTAAATTTGTGAACTGTATAGATCTCCCCTTCCTTTCACTACCTTCAACTGTCTTGGCTGTGCTATGTTATTCCTTTTAAGACCTATAGGAATCCTCCAACATTCAAGAGATAGTAGGTCCCAGAAACATGCAACATGAAACTTAGAACTTCATATTTCAAAGTGGAATTTCAAGTTGTACCATGCTGTTTTTAAATAATACCATACCTAAATGCCACACCTCCGTATTGTGACATACATTGATAAACAAATAAAACTGTAACACGATAATAAGGCTTACATAAAGATTAGTTAGACATCAAATTGATCTTGTTATCTACAACCTTGAAAACAATTGAATCTCATCCATCTTGAAGCAAGTATGTTCCATAACTATAAATTCACACCTATCGCATATCGCAAGCACTGATGTGAAAGTACAATGTGCCCCGCAAAGCAGTGAATAATATGTTAATATGATATAATTATGGAGATTACATAAATAAAAATCCTGCTGTCTAATAATATCTGAGATGATGTTAATGACTAACAACAATATCATGGATGTATGGTACAACATGAAAATATAAGCATAATTGAGCTATCCTTATAATGTTCATGATGTTAAGGGGTCATTATAAATGGCCCAGTCCCACTCCAGATTTAATTGACCAGATGCAACAATCCAGCAGGAAGTGGGTTTCTACTTAGGGGTTAATAATGACTGTCATTGGAAGCCCTTTTGTTATTGTACACAGTGATATGTTAGTGATGGGACCAAACCTTTCTTCTTTTAACTGACAAGAGTGAGAGGAAGGAATTACTGTATGTGTCTGTGGTGGATCTGTGATGGAACAGAATTAATGACCACAACCCCAGACTTCAAGGGAACCTATGGGGATGCTAAAATTCCTGTGCCAATTTCAGTTTTGCAAGTCTTCAGAAGGAGATTAGCATGGTGACCTTTGTATTATCGACCAATCAGAAACAATACATATGCACACTCCTTTTACTTAGAATTATTGAAAGTATTGTTTCAATAGTATCTGCCACCATGGTATATGTAATTTGAAAAAAGTAAACCAATGTAAATGATTCATTAAAAAATGTATTACACTGCATTCCTAATCCTGCATAAATATTTCAGAAACCCATGTCAGATGACAAACACAAAGTTCAGTGTATACAGACCCTTGCGTATGATCCAATTAATTAAACTGGCAGAGGGCCCATGAACTGAAAACAAGCAAGGTCTTGGTACAATTAGTCCACTGCTGACGTGCGCTACAGGGTGGAAGCACAGGCATAATTGAGGATGGCCCATTGATTTTAGATTTGATAAAAGTGTATTTTGAAAATCAGAGTCCCCTAATTTGTTTAGCGCACCCATACGTGTTGGATTGATAAGTATGTGGGTACAGCCCCTATCTGAATCTGGTAAGAGTATAAAATCCTTGACACAGTGAGACAGACAATTGTAAATATTATGCAACTTTATTCAGAAGTGGTTACAATAGTTTGTATGTATTCACTATATGTAGCTGAACAGCCCATCCTTGAATATGCAATACATCTATCACTCTATCTCCCGATGAAGTGAATAGGTAGCTGTAAATATAACAGCTCTGTAGAGCAACAAAGTAATGTGATTCTAAAAATCTGAGAAACAGTCTCTGTTGCACAAGGGATGTCTTTGCAGAGACATACAATGTAGCAGTCAGGTCTCCTCAGTCCTCTTAGACAGACAGAGGGCAGTGTCACATGCCAGCTCTAAGTATTGGAAGAGTACACTTTACTCCCCTAACATCTCTCCTTTAATTTAACAATTTACAGTGGCGAACCATGTAGTAATCTTTAAAGTAATGAAGTAACGGGCAGCAAAATTAGACATTACAAAACCCCTCACTTGAAAGTAAAGTTGACAACTTTACCTTACTAGCAGCACATCTTTGTTTACATATAAACATAGATAATGTCTGAGTAAGTGGCAAAGACCCATGCTGCTCCCTGCTTTCTCTGCGGAGTAAATTACATAATATAAACTGTTAGTAGGTATTTCTTGTTATAATTGGCTAAACAAGCATCTCCTCTTCTGCATAAATTTACATTTTCTGTGAATGATGACTCTGTGCTGACCCCAGCCATCTGTGGCAATCTCCGTAATGTGACCAGGTAGTTGGTCTTTATGGTTCTTTTTCAGCTGATGACTGCATACAGGGTATGATTTAATAAGCTCATGTTAAAGCATTTATTGGGGGTAGTGCAGTGTTCACACTCTTTTACCAGCAAAGCAATGACATTTGCTAATTTGACCTTGAGCTTTCAAACATGTATGTGAGTAAGGGTTCACACAAGTAATTTTTCAACAGGAATTTGTTGCAGCTACAGAATCACCCTCATTAGCATTTCGATTGCTAAGAAAAAAAATATTTTAATGTCAGTGAAATGTGTGCATCACATTGATTCCACCTACTTGCAGTATTCAAAACCAGACACAGAATTGACAACTTTAGTAGCTACTTATGTTATCCATTGCATTTGCTGATGATCATAGCACAAGGATTATTTGTAGATATATAGTACTGTGGCCAGCTGCAGCAGCACTCTCAGCAAATCACTACAAAAAATAAGCTAACTGTTCTAAATCTCTGATACTGAGCTGCTAGGGCAAAAAGACCTTAGGTATGCACAGCTACAGTAAGGAGGTTATCCGGAAGAGAACCTATTTGCATGGATGATTGTACAAAAAAAATGAAAACATTTAAAACATGACCTACTATTTAACTAAGAGAGTACAAATGTAGGGTATACATAATCCATAAGTCCTGCTGTGATGGATTAGCTATTTTAAAAAGTGGTTACATGAATATATAAGAAGATACCAATCAAGAAGACACCAAACCCACCAATACTACAAGGTACAGAAGGCTTATGGGCATACCTGGGAACTTTTGTAAATGGTAATTTCTAATATTGGTGGTAGAGTATGGGGCAGAGCATTCTAAATTTTGGGTGTGAACAAATTGTGCTAAAAGTAGAAAGGATCAAAATTCCGGCAGTGCCGGGTCAATTACGGCAAGTTCCCAGGTATGTTGATAATTCCCTTTCATACGGAGCCTTCACACTTAGTAACACATATAAACTTTGCTGGGAGCCTGGGCGTCTGCCACCAAATTGCTAATCTAGTACCACTAGCCATGCTGTCTCCTTTTTCGTAGGACATCATAACTCCAGCTTCAGTTTCAGTCATATGCTGATTGCCATCAGAGATATTTTCTTGAAAAGTTCACTGTGTAGCAATCTTCACAGTTTTTCTCCATTTTACAGCTCATAGTCAAACTAATGTTAGGTTTAATGCCTTTCCAAGGAATCCAAAGCTGGTATCCAGGTGAATAGGTTGTGTGCTTGCAAATTTGTGCAAGAAAAAAGGTCAACAGCTAACACACTGTATAGGCTAACCACTGGGTCTGAACACCACTTGTCAAAGTTCTCTCCTTCTACATTCTCCGTGCAGGTGCCTCACAAGCAGTGCAGCTTGAAAAATACATTTATTTGCGTATTAATGGATACAGAGCTGCAATAATTTGTGTCTTTTATTTCTGGCTGGAGCTTAGCCCTAAATATATAAGTTTTAAAAACCTGTGTCTGCATGGAGGTGACCAGCATGGTATAGAACCAGGACTTCGCTTCCTCATGTTAGAGCTATCCTCCTGATGACTGGTGATCTGACGGCTGGTAGAGGAATGATCAAGAATCAGCAGGAAAATTGGGGGAAGCACAGAGCCACAGAATGAATGAAGCAGAATCAGGGAGATGCTTGCACTGCAGACCTAGCTTCCAGCAGTAAATTAATTGAAATAGATTGTTTCTTAAACTTTGCTTTCAATAGGTGTAAAAGGGAATCTATTCTTACCAGTAATTTGCAAAAGACAATGAGAATAAAAGATGTAAGCCTTCCACAGTGGGGCTCCGAGGGTTCCAAAGAGTTCATATACAGTAAGCCAGCCATTAATTTAACAGAGATATCACACTATAAAATAGCATGGCACTGAAAGTAAAATGTAAAAATGTAAAAACTACTTACACTTCCATCCCAAGAGCCCATAACATAGTTACCACAATACTGCTGTTAAAGGTTTATTTATATTATTGTATACTATTCTATATTTGTATTGATTGGTACTAAATAGTATGTTGAGCATTTATGTATGCATATATGTTATCTATTACACACATATATGAGCCTGTATGTAGCTATGTATTACCTGTAAACAGAATTACACTTTGCATCTTTTGGTAGAATGCTATTAAACTATCCCATTACTGTGTGATTTTATGCTAGGGATGTTCATTGCATTTACAGCATTTTTATCACTAGTGAAGACTCATTTGTCATTTACTTTCAGCTGAAAAAAAGGGGAGCAAAATGTGTACAACCCACTGCACTAATGCTTTTCTAATTTGTATAAATGCAACGGAAACTTCTTCTGAGACATGCATTGTTTATCACTGTGACATATACACACGTGTTCAGTGCTGGAAAAATCGCTTTGTTTCATAGACCCAGTCGTGCAGTTATGCTAATTCCTGTGAGTGTGTGTGTTCCTGTCACCTTTCTGTATACTCAGCTGATAAATAACTTCTCTACTTTTTCCTTGTTAGTTCCAGATAGGCTGCCTTCTAATTGATCAGTAATTATGTCCCTCTGTTAAAACCCCAATAAACACAGAGACTACGCACCATGGATTTAAATGGCCACATCAGCCCTTTTAAGAACCAAACGGACGTTAACAGTTACCAAAAGTAATAATCAAAATAAAATACAAATAAATAACCTGAACGACTGTTGGATCCGAGAAGGGGTCTTTCAGTCCACCAGCCCAAATAAGGCCTTTACTAAAAAAACTGCTCCCATGTTTTCAGCTGCACCCCAACCAGCTCGAGGATAGGTACTGCTCCCAAATTCCAAGGGGGCCAGGCCCCCCCAACAAGTACAAGCAGGGGGGAAGCACCAATACCAGCTGATGCTCTCCCCCCATTTTGTAACTGACTCACCTTTTCAAACCCCTCGAAGACCCCCTTTAACCTGCCAAGCTGCTGTGACAGAAAAATGGACATTGCAACCAGAAACCCCAAAATTTAGGGGAGGGTGGGACAACTTTCCGGAAAGAACGCCAAGCAGCACTTGCAGTCCCAACCCCAACACCTGACCCCAACTTCCAATCAGGTAAGATCAGCTAATCCCCACTTTATTTAACCCCTTCTCCTGGGACTATTCCTCTCCCCAGCCATGCAGCCTGTCGGGTCTCAGCCCGTATTCCGAGGCCGAGCCGCGCTCCTGCAGGTGTCACACGCCTCCGTGTGACGCGGCGGCCCGGCGAGGCACGCCCAAATATGACGCGGCGGCGCGGCAAGGCACGCCCAGTGATGTCACTCGGGCTATATAAGCAGGCTCAGCAGGCTCAACCATTGCTGAGTGATCTTTAGCCCGTGACCAGTGCCTGTTGGATCTGATTCCTGTGTTCTGCTATATGATTGACCCGGCTTGTTCCTGACCACCCTCTGCTTCCTGAATATATTATTGACTCTCTGGCTCCTGACCTGGCTTGTTCCTGAGCACTCTCTGCATCCTGATTTGCTATTGGCTCCCTGGCTCCTGACCTGGCTTGCTCCTGACCAATCTCTGCATCCTTATTTTGCTACTAGCTCTCTGGCTCCTGACCCGGCTCGTTCCTGACCATCCTTGGAATCTTCCTGTGGAGCACCTTTCCCAGCTGGCACCCAAGATTCCACACCCGACACCCGTGCTGCTCTTGCCTTTGCACCCCCTCTTTCACCCTCAGGGGTCCACAGACAGAACCGCAAGGGAGGTCCTCCTAGTCACTTCGGGCTCGCACCACGGTACGTAACACAGCCCCTCCGTTAATTATCTCCGTGTCTGTCTTTTCTGCTCCTTGTGGTTTCTATCTTGAAATCCTTCAAATCCATGGATTGTCCAACATGATCTGGCTGCAGAATTAGCATTTACTGGTTGCCACCTGCATTCAGGTACTGGTTCTGAAGAGGGCCTGTCAACTTTTCTAAAAGCAGTTATAAAGCAGCATTAATTAGGTAGAGTGCTCTACACTTCTTCCTAGAATTGCAAAACCCTTTTCTTACTGAGCCTTTAATAGAACTGGTGAAACTAATGTGTAGCGATGAGCAAACAGGCCTGGGTTTGGTTTGGTGGCAAGATGGCCTCTCATGTGGATTATAAGGCAACATTAAAAATACACATATATAGTATATCAAATAACATGTTTGGAGGGTGCCTTAAAGCTGCATGTGGTGTTATAGAACAGTGCAATATAGTCCTTCAAAAGGACTACATCTTGCAGTAAGGCAAAAAAAAGTAGCTACAATACGTGTGGGACAGCATACTAAAAGTGACAACTGACCACAAATCACCTGAAAATAAATGAATAAAAATACCTCAAATAATATTAATAATAATAAAAATACAGCAAAGGAGTTGACTGCTCAAAGACTTAGCAATCGGAATTAAAGTATGGTTTCCTTCCTAACTGTGCATCTTTCCCTAAGCAGTTTTACGGCTTCCCTATCTTTTCCCTGCTATAGCTTCCATTACACTGACACTACGGCTACTCTGTGCCCTACTTTTATAGTGAGAAAGCTGGCACATAGCAAAGCTGGCACATTGTTGACCATTCTAAGCCACCTGACCAAAGTTCAAAGGGTCTCACAGTGCATTATCAATAAAGTTAATGGAAGAGGGCAAACTGCCCAATTGTTTCACCAGGACTGCGAACAACTTTTGCTCACCTCAAACTCATGTCTGAACTGAACAGGAATCTCATCTCTAATTTCTTAACTTGGACATGAATTGTATTATTATGTTACAGTGTTTATTGTTTTGTATATGCTTAAGATATTAGACGTGGTTCTTGGTGTTTGATTTCTCTGGGAAAGGATATATAGAAATATTGCCCATATCAAGCAGATTCTTTAAAGCCCAATTGATGTGTAAGCTTTTACTGCTTTAGCAATGTGAGGGAGCATAAATAGTTAACCCTTTACTAGTCTTGCTTTTATTTCTTCCTTAAAAACATTCCTCCACTACCCTAATGACCAGCCCCAGCCCCTGCACAGTTACATTTACTGTACTCCAATCAGCAATGCTCATGCTTCTGCTGATTGGAACACAGTAGTTGAGATTGTGTAGGTTGAGTGTCAGACCACAGACTATTATTCTCACACAAAGTGCAGTGGTGCTCATCTTCATCTGGCAGCTGGGAAAGGGAGGTTTGGTTGTAGTACAGGAGTGCTATTAAAAGAACATGTAAAGCAAGACTATCAAATAGGGATGTTCAGATACCAGTTTAGATACCAGTGCCGATACTTGACATTTTTTTTTTGCAAGCCCAATTTTTGTGTTCTCATTTGGAAATATTATGTTAATTAAGACTACCTATATTACCTAAGACTGATTAGTGTATACATGTACATGACCAAAATGAGGGTGTGACTACCTTAATCACAAACAGGTGATAAAATTAATTTGCATATTTTTTATACATATTTGACTTTTATTGTCCAGAAATTAATAAAAAGTTATTTCAAAGCCATAAACTGTATTCAAATCTAATATGGCCATCAAATATTCTGCAAGGAAAATTGAATGTGACTTTATTAGTAGGAACCATTCTATATACATATTATATTTGTAGCAATCAAAAGGGGTGTTCCTTTGCACCAAACCATTTAAGTCATCGTGCCACTATTTTGTTTGCTTCTTTTTGGTGTCTTTGTGGAGTTATCTTCTCTGAAGGGACACCTGAACACCAGCACCATTTGTACAGAACCCTCCGTTTTTCGTTGCTGTTATGTTTGCTGTTATGTTATGCTTGATCATATTTTTATCTTTAATAGTGTGTATGCAATGAGTAGCCTCCAGCTGAAAGATGACCTGACCTGTGGAAGTTATGTATATAAAAAGGCAGGCAGAGGGCAAACAAATAGTCACCAGTATTGCCTGTGGTCTCCCTGCAGCTGATCATTCTCCATTACTGACTTATCGTGCCTTTGCTCAGCTCTGTGTCTCTGTGTAGGGGCAGCCATCAGTTTTTTCTGCCATGTGTCAGAACTGCCAGCAAGAAAAACAATGAGCAGCACGGTAATGTATCACCACATATCACTCCAATTTGGTGAGACTAGCAGAAGGGAGCAACTTAACTCATGAAACTGTTCCACAAGGCAGGTGAAAGACAAAGACTAGTCATCAGCATTAACTGTGGTCTCCCTGCAGCTGATCATTCCCCATTACTGGGTTACCATGCCTTGTTATACTTTGTGTCTCAATGTGGAGGCTTCTAGAAACAGGATGTCTTGCTGCACTCCTTACCGAAACAACCCCAAACTGGGTGGGTGCTTGTAGTGACCACGGAAGGCACCGTGTAAATCACAGAAAAGAAGAATAATGTCACCAGCACACCGTTTTTGTGAAATAATGTGCCATTAACCCCTTCGTGACTGACGACGTACAGTGTACGTCGCCAGCATCGGGGCTGTTTAAACAGACTCCCGGCGACTTTTGCCGCCGGGACTCTGTTTAAACTTGTAGAGCCGACTGCCGGACACCCCCACCGTGCTTCCCGGGCTCCGTTTATTCAGAAAATATATAATGTTGGGGGTTTTAAGTCATTTTCGGGCCTAAAATGTGGAATATAACATGGGTGCAAAAAATGAAAAAAGGGCCTCAGTCATGAAGGGGTTAAAATGGATTATTGATTCACAAAAACAGTGTGCTGGTGACATTATTCTTCTTTTCAATGTGGAGGCTGACATCTTAGTAATGGCAAGGTTTTTGCTTCCTCATGTCAGAACCTCCAGCAAGGAGAACAGTGACCATCACAGCAATGACATCACCAAATCTCATTCCAAATATTTGAAGACTTGCAGTCAGAGGCAGCAGTGCCTGAGATCTCATATTATATAAAGAGACTGTAGGCACAGGAGTGCCTAGGCATACTAATATATCAGGAAGTGCACTTTTATTTTTACAGAAAGAATTCCGGACAAAAGGTTTTTCAGGGCACTATTTACATTTCAAAATGTATTTCATAGCAAAGCCAATATTCACTTTTTGAGTTCAGGTCCATTTTAAGAACTGATGACAAAATTATTCTTATTCTTATTATTGTTGTTGTTTTATTTGGAGTTTTGCCAGATGTCTACTTTTAAAGTAACAGCCTACTCAGATGAAATCTAAATCTGAAAACTAAATCTGAAATCTAAGCTGCTTTTTTAATTTTTGCTGTGTATGGCTAAGATAAATAAGCAACAATGGGGTTGGCTATAAATATTATGTTTTGGACTGTACATAAGCAAAAAGCACCACTTTTATACTTAGAGAAAAGATAACAGAACCTGATCATTGGTTGACTGCAGTGTAATGGATTGCACCACTGGTGTTATTGACAGCAAATGGTTAATTTCACTTAAAGCAATAAAACAAGCAGTGTAGAGCGACGCAGGCCGTTAACCTCATTTTTTTTCTAAAGGAATGCTGGCAGCCAATCAGATGGCAGCCTTTAAAAGCACATTAGTTTAATTACAGATCTCCAAGTACATCGCTGTATGTCATTTTAAAAAACTCAGTATCACTCCATTAAAGCCATTGATTTTCCTTTATAAGTCATAACTCCTTCTTTAGATAAGCTCAGGTTTTCTCTATATCATTACACTCTCCTTATTTTCTTTCTCTCTCTTTACATATCTCCTGTTTGCCTCTTGAAACGTCGTTTATATTTATTTAAAAGCTAAATACATTGGAAACAATGGAAATATGGCCTTTGATCCTTGCAATCTCCGATCAAAAGTGCAATCATAATAATTCTTTTCTCTAGTGATCAGAATCACCGGGACTTTACTGTATCTCTAACAAGGACTGAACCGTAATGAAAATGGTCTTAAAAGCTTCAAATTTACATTTAAGATGGGCCATTCAGTTCAGCAGTAATTTGTATCTTGATATAATGGACCTTGTTCATAAACTTCTCAGCCATCAATTTCTTTCTCTATCTGTACATTTTTGTTTCACCTCCTATGAATGCAGGGCCAATTTCCTTATAAAGATACGATGCATTTCTATAGGATTATTAGCTCTTTTAAGTAAAAAGGCATTAATGCTTTATACAGCCTAAACTTTGTTTATAACTAATATTATTATTTAAAAGAGTAAAAATATTTCATCTCCCGTCATAGGTTAAGCCTTCAGTATCTAAATATAGAGCTTTCCAGGTTCATATTAAATAAAAACCTATTTTCATGTAGTTTTTTTTTTTTTTTTTTTTTTACCTGTGTAACCATTGCTTTTGCTTCTATGAGTATTACCCATGTCCCTTTATCTTAGACAGTGAGGCTTTATTTTCTAAGCTTTTAGTTACTTTTCTGTTGCATCTGAACAATGTTTATTAAAACATGTCCAAACACTGTGGCTGCCTACTTAACCCCCATCCATTCCCACTCCTTAAAACTTGGGATTGGGAGATTTGTTAACCAGCCTTTTTGCTACTTTCAACTCCTCTTCACATTCTCTCTGAGAGATTTATTGCAGAAAATAAGAGAATTTTCCGAAAGTCAAATTCCAGGCAAACAGTCAAATACACAATTTAAAAGATGTTCTATCAGCCAAAGAATGTCTTTGCTTATCCAGTCATGATGCTTATAAAGCCCAACAAGAAAGTAAGCCAAGTGGGTTACTTGGATTTTCTGAGCTTTAGTTAAGCAACCCAGTTTAGTCACCTCTCTGCCCTCTACCTGTGACTGGACAATGAAGATACAGCAGAAGACGGATGAGATAATTTCCCTGCTCACTTAGACTGTCAACATATTACATGACAGCACGTGCTTGTGTAGCACACCTGATTGCCTCTACTGCTGCTCCTCGCTCTAGGTAGGTAATGTCAGAATAGGTGCAAAACAATGAACAAATAAAGAAATATATAGATACAATGAACAATGATAACTTGGAGGGAGTGCTTTTTCCTACAAATGGTGTCTATCCAGTGTGTTTTTGATAGGGGACTATTTTTCTTTGAAGATATTTTTTTTTCTTTTCAATAAGTTTTTATTAGGTTTTTCTTCAAAAGGGTACAATAAGTGAAGGTAACAAGTGCAATTGCAAGTGTTTGAACTTGCACAGAATATATTTGATGCACTCCAGGAAAGAAGACCTGTAATTCCAGGCAAAAAGCTTAACTGTCGCGTCTTGAAGAAGTGGTCATGGGGACTTCTGAAGTTGTGATTGTTTTGTTAGGTGATGCTCCAGTTTCAGACAGCCGCAGAACAAGTGCAGATGAAAACAGGCACAAAACATGTGCAGTTGAAAAAGTAGTGCAAGCCCAGGTCAAAACAAGGGCACATGTTAAAAGACAGATTTGCACATAAAAAAAGATCTAAGAGGCTAAAACTGTCGCAATTGCTTTGATAAATTTTCCCCAAATGTATATAATGCTTTGCGTGGAACAACGGATAATTGTTGGCGAAACTCATAATATCATGATTTTTGTATTCTTTTTCTGTCAAGAGTTCTTCTTTAATATCCCCATCAATACAGGTACATCTGTTTGCAGTTTGCTAGATCTACTGCATGTAAGTTTATCTGGTAGGTATAATACAGTACATGCAGGCTAATCTGCTAGATGCACTGCATATAGACCAATCTGCTAGACAGTCAGTCTGCTAGATATAGTACATGAAGGCTGATCTGCTGATCTACTAGACCCAGATCTTCTTATATGTAAAGATTTGTAATAATATCTGCAATGTTTGAAATTAACAGAACCCGCAGAGCATCATTTCTAGTTGAGTTTCTAAAAATTGTCTTTTAAAATGATCATGTAGTACGATGATAGATTTGGCACTGTTTTCCTGTAGCTTCTGCATTTGCCGCCTCATGTCCTCACAAAAAGTTAAATTAAGTTACTGTGGAATGTTACATGTTCCCCCTTGCAGACACTGCAGCTCACAGTGGGAAGGATTCAGCATCAGAGGTACTGCTGCCAATCCAAAAAGCAATGACTAGATGTGGCCAAGTGCTGACTGACAAGTAACAGGCTTGTCAATCAGCGGTAACAATGCTGATAGCCACACCCCCTGCAACATTTTTTCATTCCACTGTAGAGCAAACAGGCACAGTCTTAAATGAATATGGCAACTCTGCTCTGTGTTCGAGCAGTGCAGCATCGTTGCTACCCCATACCAGGAAGCTGCATTATGTGAATTTCATTGGCAGGACCAACAGGTAGTTGTGGGACTTTGCAGAAGGCTAAGAGAAAACTGAAGATTAGTTCAAAAACACTTATAATTAAGTGCCCCAGTATACCTTTTTTAATGCGAGGCCATAGATCTACCTTACCTTGGCAAACATTTCAAAATAAAGAAGAGAGTTTACTTACCCTATTCATAAGGTAGTGAACAAAACAGCATAGACAGAAGTACAAAAACATTATCTATTGTTCACAAACCACAAGACATTGCTAGAAATCTCCACACTGCATTAGGGTTTTACCCCTAAATTATAAAATACCAAGCACAGCGTGGAACCTCTGATACACTGCAATGTGCTCTCTCTGAAAAAAAACATAATTTTCAAGAATTAGCATCACTCCAGAATTTTTTTTCAGAAATGTAATCTTGTTACATAATTATCTATTGCACTGTGAAGCAGTCCAAAATCATCTGGGAACATATGCAGTGTCTAAGTGAAAATAAGACTAATAACAATTTTTGGTTATTTGGACCATATGGATCAGTGTGCACTTGATAAGACCTAGTTGTTATTATCAATATGACATAATTTGTGTACACTGCCTACTACAAAGTTTGCTCCCCTTCTATCCCATGTATTTCATTCTTAGATGAAAGAAAAGAAAGAAAAAATACAAATTACATTTTCCCTGTAGGATTACTATGGCCTATTGGGGATTCAAATACTCTTTTGTGATCTTTTGCAGAGGGGTAGCAGAGGTTTGGAAATTGGCATATGAGGTGCTCCCAAACAGAGATCTTACATTCAGCCAACACATTAGGTAAGGTCATCCTATGATTAAAGTTAGGAGTCAGGCAAAACACTATCTTCTTTTCAACTTGTTGACACCAAGCCTTCCAGAGAACTACCGGAGCTGGGTTCTCAGCACTAAAAACTAGGGCAACTGATAATCAGCTACAAGGACTCTGGTCCTTATAAATCTATGGGGCTCCACTTACTAGGGTGTGCTTGTACTGATGATCAAGAGGCTTCAGATTAAGAAAATACACAGACACCAGAAACTGAATATTGAGTTGACAAATATGAAGGCTTGGAGAGAGAGGTGTTTCTAAGTCAACGCTGGTAACTATCATTGGCCAACGTGTAGCCTTCTAGAAAACATTCCTCATGGAGGCCTAGTGGTTATATTTCTCAAGTGTTTTGCCTGTTATCCATTACACTCATGCATTCATTCTTCTGCTTTGTTATAAATAGGTGCATAGTTAGCAAGTTTAAAAAGCCAGATGTTCATACTTTCTAGCAGTGTTGGTTTGAAAGGATTCTAAACCCCTTTACACCATGTGACCTTCCTTACAGAGGGAACACACATCATCACCCATGGACTGACCCAGCCCCCTGAACAAAAACATTTCTATTTAGTAACTATAACTTATTTTCCTACAACCATTAGTTTTAAGAAAGCTATCCAGCCCTTCTTTTAATCTATTAAGCAAGATAACTTCTTTTACAGTAAAGAACACTATGCTGTCTGGTAGTAATACCACCTATCCTCTGTATACCCTGTTTTCTGTGTACAGCGCTTGATATATAAAAGTTCATTTCTAATCTTTATATTGACATTGGATGTATTTATACATAATAATTAGGCCACCCCCAGACTTTTTCTTCTAAACTAAATGTAGTGCTCACCCCCGAAGGAGCCGCTGAATGATCGGGTCTTCTGTTTCACCTCTGTGACACACCACAAGCAATTAATCCACAGCACACCAGCACACCTTCTGGGATTTTAAATAACTATTTACTGCATAGAATAATCTGAATAGCAGTATACAACGTCAACATTTATCTCTACACAGCATAACACAGAGACTATATATATGAGACACCAGCATAACAGTGATGAACGATAAATGCGGTTGTTCTAACTGTGAACTTGTTGGACAGTAATCAAACTATATATATATATATATATATATA